>NC_051449.1:22881896-22931340 GCF_001649575.2 Kryptolebias marmoratus
AGGATTTATATTTATATTTAGCATGTAGCTGTAACAATTACATTTAACTAGCTAAATGTTGTAAAAAGTGACATCAGAAAATCCACACTACATTTTTAAACAGTGTTTGAAGCTAAATGTGACAAAATTTAGGCATGAATTTTGAGCACAAGCTCGTTTACAAACGGCGCCCCATAGTGGAACACCAGTTCTCTGCACCCAGTGTGGGTTCTAGACCAGAACCTGGGACCCTGACCCGTAACTTCTGTTTCACACAACAGTATGAACTCTATGATGACTTCCATTTTTTTTTTAAAACATGGAAATGAAAATAAATCATACCCAATGGGTACAAATACTGTGAGATCCTGAGTTTGATCGACCTAATGAAGTTGTTTGTGTCTCCATGGTGACGTTTATCCATCATGTTGTTTCGCTGTATCTCTGTTGTACTGTAGGCCAGAAGTGCCCTGGTCCTCAGAGCCCTCTGTCCTGCACGTTTGACATGTCTCCGACCAACACACCTGCAGAACATGATGAAATGCTGAAACGCCACTGAAAAGCAAAGACAGTGAGGTTTTTGCCCATCTTTCTCATGGACCACTGAACAGATTTGAACAAAACTCTTAGGAAATAATAATTGGCTGCACCTCTACAACTGAATTATGTTTTGACCCAATCCAGTTCAAAATTATCAGCCCAGCCAACTTAGAAAACACAAAAATGGCTCTAACTCAGTCAGTTTTAGAGATATTGTGCTAACATTGGGTTGTAGTTGAGTCATACACAGCACACAGTCAAAGAACAAAAACTAGTATTAACTGTTGGAGTCAACTTTGTTTGTTTGTTAGAAAAACATGTCATGAACCACTGGACCAATTTTATTAAAACTTTCAAAAAGTAATAATTGGATATTGTCACCTTCTTAAAATAATTGCCTAAGTCATTTTTTGCATTTTTTCAGGAAACACAAAAAACTGAACCATTTGTTGATTGTTGAGATGATTTAGGCAAAAAAATAATTTTTGAAAAAAAATGACTTAGGCAATTATTTTAAGAAGGTGACGATATGCAACTACAACTGATCAACTTTTTGATTAAATCCAATTCAAGCTAAGTAATATTAGCCAACACAAAAATGGCTGTAACTCAGTTTTACAGGCACTGATCTAAAAGGATTTTAGTCTAAAACTCTGTCATCTAAGGTGGCGGGCATTATGTATTCCTTTGAGTAATGCTTGGCCTTTAATTTAAATCTGGTGTTGGAACATGGATGCATAGAAAAGATGCAGGACAAGTGGGGCCCTGAGGACCTGGGGTTTGGACAGATGTTCTAGATGTTCCTTTTTAAGTCTGATGTGCTGCTTTTTTGTTCTCCTTCACAAAGAGGTTTAAAAAATGAAACTGAATGTAATATTTTGAATTTGTCAAGTATATTTATGTCGCACAGTTGCACTTTGATACCTGCATTTGTGAAAAGCCGATGTGAACATAGCATTTTTTGGGGAATAAAAAAAAAGTTTGTATTAAACCTGTGAGACTTGATGTTTTTTATTACACCTGGCTGGGCTGATCAGACTGGAAAGCAAACATCATCAGGTGATAGGAGAGCTGCTGCTGCTCCTTAAAGGTTGTTTTTTAGTTTGGAACAGCAGGTGGCGCTACAATATAAGCCTACTGTGAGTGACGCTGAGGAAGGATGAAGATCATCAAACAAAAACAATACTGGAGAGTGCGCTGATTTAAATAGGAGTCATATTTAAAAACTTTATTCCCTTAGAGAATAATGCCATACAAAAATAAAGAACATTTCAATAATATTAATAATAATAATAATGATGATGATGATGATGATGATGATGGGTGATGCAGTAAAACTGTATTTGAATTTAGTTATGGAACCACTTTCATTAAAAAAATATTTTAAAAATAAAATATATTAAGATTAGTTTTACATGTCATTTTTATGTTGTTTTTTTTTATTTGACTTTAAAAGAATACCTCTGCCATTTTGAAGTGGAGTTCTGTGTAAACGTTCTGAACTATTAATATCTTACCTGTAGCAGATGGTTCTTTGAGTGGCCTCAGTTTGGAGAACTAGTTAAGTTCTGATGGGCTGATGAGCTAATGGCTAGTCTAAATGCGCCTAAGACCAAAACAATTCCAGTCTAAAAGATTTCATAGCATTTCATGTTATGCTGAAATTACACTGTTTGATTTCACATGACACAGCTTTTATATAAATTTCTGAGGTTCTTAGCGAGCACAAATAGCAGCAGCAGCAGCAGTGAGGTGTAACACATGCGGTGCAGTCTGAGGACACTTCTGGAAGGAAAATCCTATTTTTGAGTAATGATTGCGCAGTACAAAACTTATGCCAGGAATAAGTAAAATCATTTGCATGAACTGCTATAAAATTTTGAAGTTATGAGATGCTTTAAAATAACAAAATTCGCTTTGAAAGTCAGTTTGCTCCAACTAGGCATCATTAGCTCAAACCTATCACTTTATATCTGTCTTGGGTGATGTGATTTCAAGTGGGCAGCCCTGATTGAGAGCGTTCTCACCTGGAAGTTAAATGTGTATCCCAAAACATTTTTTACAATGGGATTACCTATGCTGTGTGCAGATACACACACAGCCACGTCACACAGAGGGCTGTTGGTGAGTAACAAACAGGACATCAGCAGGTCTGCTGGTGTTTCTGTAAAACACACATTTGGCATTATCATTTTTTGACATTAACATGGTTCAGAGCCATTTGAGTCAGATTTTTGTAGCGTTATCTCCAGATAAATTTAATCATGGAAGGGATGCACTATCGGAGAAATATAATACAAAGATTAGTGAGTTCACAGAGCTCCATGTCAGAGCAAAGACTGAAGATTTTAACCCATAAAATTCCAGTGTGCTCAAAGCCATCAGCTGTTCTCCACACAGCTTCACTGTGTGATTCACCTAATTGAATCAGTTAGGTGATTATAAATCAACCAAACACTATTCACGCTGTTGTCCTCTGACTGACACAGCAACTTATAGCTTACAGTGACCACAATGGGTGCAATCAGCTCTAAAACAATCAGAACAAACAAACTAAAGAAAAACTCACCATACTACATTTTGCATTCTACTCTAATTGATAAAATCTAAACACAATGAACCTTTTTAATGAGAAGGATTCTGATAAGCAGTTCATTACAACTATTAGCTTAAAATACAAAAAAAGCTGTATCTTCAGAACACTATCAATGTTTTTATTATTTTTAATAAGCCAGCAGCTGAGCTGTCTTTTTTATTAGTACCCAGAGACCACCACAGACAGTATTAACTCTGCTGCTTGTGTGGGGTAAGATAATTCAGTAGGAGGTCCTACACTGAGGATCAGGACAAATTGCATTCAGACTACCAATTTATGTGGAACAAAGGGGTCCAGACTTCCAAAGGTGGTCTGAGTGAAAACATTTTCAATGAGCACTGAGGCTATTCACACATATTTTTAGTGCAGTCCAAATTCAATCTGATATCTACAAACCAAGTGCAAAACGTGGTCTGAACAGGTGTCAATATGGACTGAGCACACTCACTTCCTGATCAGATTTTGCAGTCTTAAGACAGTTCAAGTCTCAACAATATCATTGTAATTCATGCAAAGGTAATCATTTCAACTTTTACACTGCTATCAGTTTTGCACTGCATGCTTATTTTGGCACTCCTGCTGCAGTGTTACAGCTCACTGCTGCTGCCACTATTTGTGCTTTCAAATAAGCACAGAATTTTATGGAAATAACTCTGTAATGTGAAAAATGAGTGCAATAAAAAAGTTTATGAAGTAGCATTCATATGAACCACTAATACATTTTGTAGACAGGAACTGTTTTAAGCCCGGAGGCGATCCACTTTGATCTTGGATGTGTTTGGACACATCAGCATTAATAAAGCTGGACAACATACAAACTCCTGGAAGTTGAAGCAAGAAGAACAGTGTCCCCACAGGATGGTCTCACTACAAGTTTTATTGATTTACTCAGCCGCATTTATTTTTTTGTGCCCTCCATGTAAATGTGAGAAGACTTTGCCCTTGTTAAAAACAATACACCTCAGATAATTTTTTTCAGGTGTTGACTCTTTATGATTCATGCAGCTCTTATCCTGCTGCTTTATGTTCAAATATTCATTTCTCTTGTACATTTAGCCAATGTTCTTCCTGTGCATGTGGGAGTTTTCTTTCAGTACTCAGATTTCCTCCAGCAGACCATAAAACATGCATGTTAGGTTCATTGGTAACTCTAAATTGTCCCTAGGTGTGAGTGAGAGTGTGAATGGTTGGTTGTCTTGTTTGTCTCTGTGTGTCCCTGTGACAGAGACCTGTTTGTCCTCTGTCTCTCACACAGTGATTGCTGGAAATAGGCACCAACTCTTCTGTGACCTGGAAAGGAAACAGTGGGTAATGAAAATGGATGGACAGATATTATATTTAGCTATATAATAATAGCTAAATATACTATCTTTCCATCCATTTTTGTTATTTCATGCTTAAAACAAAGTTTATGCACCATGATGATGTGATGTGTGCAGGAGTAGGTAGGACATAAAGCCCCACTGTGAGCAGCATCTGGTTTCAAATAAACAACATGGCAGCTCTCATAAACTGGGTCCTACTGGCTTCAATACCCAATGAGAGACTAACCATTTTTACAGAACCCTTCTTCAAAATGGTTGAAATATCCCTTTAAAGCAAAGCAATTACCTGTCAGAGCAAAATAAGAGGTGCTGATGAGTTTATAAAATAAAGTTAACAACACTCCATCATTTCACCAGAGTCGAGGTGAACTGTGTCGAAAAGAATCAGAGCTTTTTGTTTGTGTTTTGTTTGGCCCGGTTCGGACTTGTGTGAAAATAAGCTCACCGAGAAAACAAAACCGGATTGTAAAAAGCAGATGCAACTGTGAACATGAAATGTGAATCTTGGCAATAAATAGATATATTTATCTACAATATAGAGTTTATAAAATCAGCTCTCATATGAAGCCATAATAAATAAATAATTTATCTGAAATAAATACATATTTTACTTTTACACAGTAATACATGAAGATGCATGGCATCCATTTGGCTGAGTTCACCTGAACGTAGAAAAGAGAAAACATGATGTCCCTGTTTATGTGGCGGGGGGTTGGAAAGAGCTGGTTTCACCGTTCGGAGTGAGCGTCATATTCTCGCCTGTTCTGGCAGCATTAAAACCTCCACAGCGTCAGTCCTTTAACCGTGTTCTTCTTTAGAACTTCTGAACTTCAGTCGTTGGGTCTCTCCCACATCAAACCAAAACAATTTTTTCACACAAAAAGTTTCTCTTTTCTGAGTAATAACTGGGTTTGGCCCCTCAGCCCATGCACATGCAGCTGGCAGCAGACAGTGACTTGATGGTCCTCCAAGTGGTCTGAGCGTCCATGAAGGAAACCGGCTCGTACCGGTCCGGCCGGCAGCAGGGTAGGCTGCTGACCTTGCGGGCGGTGCGGCGAGGCAGCGACCCGTTTTCCAGCAGCGCCTTGAGAGCCAGGTCGTAGTTGGTTCTTGAAGACTGGCAGGAGCCCACACAGAACTTAAAAAGGACAGTCTCGTCTGAATCAAACCCCAGACCCAGGTCACGGACCCTCATCTCTTTTTTTTCCACACGGCAGTCTCTGCTGCTCTGCTTCGGGCGCCTGCTTTTACCTCTGCCCCTTCTGTCCCCATTTGCAGTCTCTTCCTCTTCCTCCTTTTCTTTCTTCTTCCTTTTCTTCCTTTTCTTCTGCGATCCCTTAGGTTGAGGTTCTGTAGGGTCAGAAGAGCGTGGGGAGCGCCCTGCCCAGCGGATACTGGGATGGTCATCCATCTCATCCATTACAAACGGCTCTGAAATTAAAGAGAATGAAAAAGTTGTAGAGAATGTTTAAAACAAAAAAATGGATGAAGTATCAGCAGCTAGCTTTCATATGATCTCACATAATGCTGATTCAGCATTCACATCATTATTTTCCTGCTTTTTAATTTTTATTACTTTTTTGCAAACCACTCTTTAAGCCATTCATACAGTTTATCAAAAATTCAGCTCAGGACATGGGTGCTATGAATTTGGGGTTTTGTAACTTTTTAAAATATTTACTTTTACATTCAAATATTTTCCTCATATAAATATATTGATATTTCTTCAATTCCTTCGAGTTTATGATTGTCTTTGAAATCTGCTCCAGCAACTATTTTTGTCTTCTTATGTTACTTGTAGCTAGCCTTTTGCTGCTTTTAACTTTTAGGCCTCTTTCTGCTTTTAGCTAGATTTTGGCTTCTTTTGCCTTTTAGCTAGCCTTGTAATACTTTTAGCTTTTAGTTAGCAACTTGCTGCTCTTAGCTAGCCTTTTGTTACTTTTTGCTTCTGGCAACTCTTTTGCTAATTTGAACTTTAAGTTATCTTTAACTACTTTTAGCTTTTAGCTAACCTTTTGCTACTTTTCGGTTATGGTCAGCCATTTGCCTCTTTTAGCCTCTAGATAACCTTTTGATACTTTTAGCTAGCCTTGTGCTACTTTAAACCAGTCTTTTGCTTCTTTTAGTTTCTAGCAACTGTTTTGCTAATTTGAACTTTACTTTACTTTTACCTTTTAGCTCATGTTTTGCTTTTTTAGCTAGCTTTTCTCTAATTTTAGCTTTTAGCAAGTGTTCTGCTTCTTTTAGCTTTAACAACTCAGTTTTAGGTTCTTCAGCAAACTTGATCAAAGTCATTCAGAGCTCAGCATTTTAGCAGAAAATGCAGTTTCTCTAGTCATCAGTTGAACTATTTATAATGTTTTATAATGTATGTGAATGTTTTTGTACAGTGCCCTGAGACAACTTTTGTTGATGCTGTATAAATAAACTGAATTGAATTGAACTACTATATTTGAATCTAAACTGGTTTCTGTCCAGTGCAGCTGATGGGTCTTAGATTCTTCTTTCAGAAGACTTTCAGTACCATACAGAGCATGCCACGTAGAGTACGGATCACTCTCATCCTCCTGCTCCTTGTCCTCCACCACCTCTGGAAGGGTAACAGGAAACTCCTTCTCCTCCTGGTCTCCCAGCAGGCCCGGAGTGTGGCCCGTGTCTGATCCAGCACCGACAGCAGCAGCACTGGCTCTCATATGAGCTCCTTCTGCTAGAGGCAGCAAAGAGACAAGCACCCACAGCAGCACCTAGGGAGGAGGGAAGGAACATCAGGTGGGCTTTAGGCTGAACACCACCCTTCAGTTAACATGGTTTTGCCTCGGTGTGTGTGTGTGCGTTTATGTCTGTCTGTTAGCAGAACATCACATTAACCACTAGACAGATTTTGATAAACCCTTTAAGAAATCATCATTGGATGAATGTCTACAACTGATTAACTTTTGTAGCCAATCCAATTGAAGATGGCCAGCACACATTATGCAACACATAAATGGCTATAAGTTAGTCAATTTTATAGGTATTAAGCTAGAAATTGATGTGATCGCAGCTGACAATCACTGATAATGCATACTCTTAGTGTGACATTTCACCATGTTGCATAAGACCATACATAATGTTATTATCAAGGTTTCATCAAAACAGCTCCACCTTCTCAACATAAGAGGATCTTAATCTAAAAGTCTGGCATGAAAGGTAAAGGCAATATGTATTTCTTCAAGGAATGTTAGGACTTTAATTTTCAATGTTAAAAGCTACTTCTTTAATTTTGCAATTTCAAGGTGGAACAAAAACACTTTAAAAAGTTAGGTCCAACTTCAGTCATATTTCACATCTCTTTGTATCGGCACCAACTTCACACAGAGCTGTACAGGTTTTATTTTAATAAAGCAGTTAGTGAACGTATCATGTGTTTTTCATTGTAGCTCTTATGAGAAAATGACTTTCTGAAGCTGTTTTGGTTGCTGTTTCTCAGGAAATGACTGCTCGTTGTGGTTGGAGATGGCACACTGACAGCTGACCACATTCAGGGTTTCCCCTAGTGTATTATAAGCCTGGCGGCCCGCCAGGCTAAGCTCCACTTGTTTATTATAAATATGTCATTTTTTATACACGTTTTTTTTCCCCCGCACCCCCAAAACTGCTACCTTTATCTACCTAACCGTGCGAGGGTGCGCGTGCCAACAGTGATGCAATCGCGCTGTCCCCGCCCCTGCACAAAGGTCCTGCACGGTGTCACGTTGTGCACCTTTTGTAACTTGGCGTGAACCGCGCGCCGCGCTCCGTTTATAGACCACAGAGGGAAGAAATATTAGTCCTGTGATGGGCGAATCACAAGTAAAGCAAATAAATCAATAAAAGACAAACTGAATGCTTTAAGTTGAAACACAACAGTTCTTCCTCCTGAATACGTGCAGCCATATTTAATGTGACAACCATCTGCTCTCTTTTTTACCATATTTCCACTGGTTACGTAGCGTACTGCCCCCTGTCTTTTCGGAGAATACTGCACCGATGTAAGCGCCAAGTATAAACACCTCCACCACACGCTCAGGTCTGCGCGCCGTTCGCGGAGCCCTGCGGGACTTTAATGAGCCCTGAGGCCGAGCCGCCTTCAGCTACCTGGAGTTAGCAGGTCGTCAGAGCCACAGTAATAAACATCGATTGAGCAGGTTTGACTAACAATGGTTAGTTGAGCTAAAATTCAGCGGGTGGCTTTACAAGACCGAATATGGTAAGCATGTTTTGTACTTAGTGAAAATATTAATACGAGTCATGCTAATTTATCCAGGTTTAACAGTAAAATGATGCTATTAAATTCAGCATTAGATATGTTTTGTTGTTACATGTAGTGATCCAACATGCAGCCTGTGCCACAAAAAGCACAGTACAGTACAGCATCTGTCTGTTTGTCAGAGTTCTCTGTTGTTATTCATTGGCCTTGACGTGAGACGTGTGTTGGTGCTTTGTTTGCACTTTTTTGTTTATGTTAATTTAATTTATTTGTAAATGTGACTTAAATTAGGATTCAAATTAGGTGCAAACAATTTGTATTTATTTTAATTATAGTTTTGTTTAACAAAGTATTTCAAAAGTCCCTTTTTGTAAAACTGTAGTTCTATAAATATTTGGCACAAACAAAATAGCCATATTTTCAACTTTCCTGTAAACTTTAATCTTTTTTTTTTTACTAAATCACAGTCGGGCGGACAACGGTCACCTACAACCAGGCTTAGCCTCTTTTCTGGGAGAAACCCTGACATTTAGCAAAGAAATGTAAAAACTAATTTCTGAAAAAAAAAAAAAAAAAGTCTTTATATTATCATACAACATGTCTGCTGTTGTCTTCAGCCTGGTAATTGAAATGGAAAACTGTAGGAGATTATTCTTTTTGTTGTAATGTATATATATATACTGTATACGTACATATACATATACTATATGTCCTATGTATATGTCATTACCTCATAAAAAAAAATCTGTGACGTTTAAGTTATCAATTACTTATTATTTTTCTAGGATTTAATCTATTTTGGAGTAATTAGATACCACAACATTAATATTTTTTGATTATGGCAAAAGATTTCAACAGTTTTGCAGCTACTCATTAACCCACCTTGAAGAACGCTAGTTAGCATGATGTATAATATTGTTTGTTTAGTTTACTGTAATTTTAACACATAACACACTGTCAAAATAGCCAAATAAAGCCTATATTGAACATGACAGAGGTTAGAAATACATCCTGACACATCAGGACACTGGGTGACGTCATTTGTTCAGTCTGATGAACTGAACTCCATATTTCTAAAAGTTTTCTTTTACATCGCTGGTGATCGTCAGTGGGCAGTGCTGACAGTGTTGCGCCGTTCTAATCTTTGCTTTGTCACAAACACCAGATTTTCACCAGCAGCCCTATTGCTCAACTAACCTAAAGCTTCGGTTTATAACTTCAGTTAAAGCTCTGCCACTGCTTTGTCTTATATTTCACATTCTGAACAGAAAACAACAACATGACTAGAAAATAGTTAATTTTTTTCCCCCCATTCAGAAATTCTTATTTCTCATGTGTCACTGAATGCACCACTTACTCTGGAACTTTCACCTTTATAAATGTAGCCATTGGTGAAAAGTAGTCCATATTAGCAGCAGCTCCAAACGTTATTCTCTAAAAGCTTCAACACTAGGAGATGAACAGAATACAGGCCCAGGATATATTGAGCCTAAGCAGGAATGTGATTTTGACTCCACATGTAGCTGAATGTTGCATTACTTCAACCAGGCCCAGTTTAATGCATGACTCACAACATGATTGTGCCTAAAAACATATCAGAATGAACTCTCTGGGGCTTAACTGAAGACAAGGATAATATTAATACTTGTGTGCTAGTTTTAGCTCTCAGGCTGAGTAAGAATGCAGATTCATGTAGTTGCTGTCAGGCAAAAGTCTTGTATCCCTATTTTTTATTATCTTTTGCCACCAAAAGGTAAAGACAGGTGATTATGTTTTAGCTTATACCTGCGTGTGTTTGTGTGTGTGTGTGTAAATTTGTGTGTCAGTCTGTTAGCAAAATATTTCATGAACCACTGGGCAAATTTTAATGAAACTTTTAGAAAGTAATCACTAGATGTACGTTTTAGAGTCACTTCAATTCAAAATGGCTACTACAGCTATTTGACTTTATCCAATGAGTAGAACTCAGTCAAATGCACATAAATTTTACTAAAATGGCCACAACTGTCAGTTCTCAACATAAGTTGATCCTAAAAGTTCAGGATGAAAGCTGGCAGGCGAAATTATTTCCTTTAGGAATGCTCGGCCCTTAACAGTTGTCATGTTTTTGCACGAATCACCTCAGCAGGTCCCCCTTCACCTTCGTCTGTGGTTCTTTGGATAACTACCCACTGAAAAGTATTTAAAAGAGCTTGAGACCTAAACTTGTAAGTCCAAGTAAGAGTCTTTGGAAAAAGTTACATTCCTTCTTAAATCCAGAGGTTTAGCCTTTTTTCACACAAGAATCCATACATCTATAATTCTTTAACTATCAATTCAATATCCTGAATACACTCAAATTACAAACTCTGACCGCACAGTTTATTTTTATGTTTTTTGTTTTTTTAAAGATACATTGTTTTGTTTTTTTTAAGATTGTGTTTTATAATAGGATACAAAATTTCTGTCTGACGGCAACGATACGGTAATAAAGTGCTTAAATGTATGTAATTTGTGTCCAAACTTAGGTCAGCATGGTAGCTTAAAGCTGTAGGACTGACCTCAAAAGGGTCATATCCCAGGGTAGAGAGGGGTGGAGTGGAGTGACTAACTCCACCCTCTAAAAGCTGCTACAAAAAAAAAAGCTGTAAAAACAGGGCAGGAAATGTGTAGTGGTGCTGTAACCCTGTCAAAAACTGACACAATATGTCTCCTTTAAAGACATTCTGAACTAAATTACTATCAGCTCTAGTAGAATAGGTATTTAGTCTTGGCAAATTGCTTCACAGACATGTAACTAAAGACCTAGCATTCCTTGAAGGAATGCATTTCACCTGTCATCCTTCATGTCAGAGTTGTAAACTGAGATATCTCCTGTTGAGGAAAGGCAGAGTTGTAGCCATTTTTGTAAATAATCTTGTGCACATTCCCATGCAATACAATGAGATGTCATGCTCAGAGTATGTGGTGTGTATGACTCTAAGCTACAAATAAAACAAATTTTAGCTCAGTATGGGTGACACATATTATTAGTTATAGCGATTTTTGTGTTGGCTAATGTTCAGTTGGCTCGATGGTCATCTTTATATTGATTGACTTCAGAAATGAATAAGTCATAGATGTACATCCGGTGATCACTTTCTGAAAGTAGCATAAAAATCCATCCAGTGGTTCCTAAGATATTATGCTAACAGACTAACATGGATGGCTCTAACATCCTTGTTAATCTGGGATGCTAAATCTTTGAATAACAATCTTGTGCAATGAGTGGAACTTGGAGTATCTGTTGTGAGTGACTCTCATCTACTGCCACACTAAATTTGAACTCAGTGTCTATAAAGCTGTCTGAACTCCAGCTACTTTTATCTTTTCTAAGGTTAGCTGGCTGTGGCAGCCATCTTGAACTGTGTTGGCTCTAAAAGTTAATTATTTGTAGAGGCACATTTACTGATTACTTCCCAAAAGTTTAATTAAAATCTTCTCAGTGCTTCCTGGCCTATTTTACTCACATACATAGTTGACTCCAAATTCTTAATGGCAAAGTTCAGAACAAAGATTTTGTACAATCTTTTAGTGCTCAGAATATGTCTTGGGGATTTATCACAGCTACTACCACACCAAATTTTGACACAATATCTGTGAAATGAATTGAGTTACAGAGATGTTTGTGTTTTTCAAGGTCCGCTGGCTGTGGTGGCCATCTTGAATCAGGATGACTCTAAAAGTAAATCAGTTGTAAATGTACTTCCAATGATTACTTTCTGAGAGTTTAAATAAAATTCATCCAGTGGTTCACAAGATATTTTGCTAACAGACACACAAACACACATACATACAAACACAGGCAAAAACATTGCTTTTTTTGCCCTTCAGTGATAGCTGATAGCTAGGAAAATGAAAGAGGACTAATGACCAAAAACAAATGCTGCAGATAATTATTTTAAGGCTATTTAATCAAAATGAGCTTCACTCACTTCTTACAAATACCTCTAATTCTGCCTGGATCAGTTTCTGTCTGCTTGCTTCTAATTCTGCAATTATAGCTTTGGTACTGACGGGTTTCATGAAAAACTCATTTTGGTTATTCACACCTGCAATAAACTCATTTTTTTGCTTTACTGTTGCCATATGAGTGCAAATAAAGAAGTTACAAGGCTGTTTTATTTTTATCAGATATTTGACATTCATTAAGGACTAAAGAAAACAAATAGACAACTAAAGCAACAGATGATAAGAGGAAAAACAGTTCAAGTTTAAGGTGAGGACAGTGTGTGACAAACCTTGGCCTTTGCTGATATGTCAGAAGTAATCTGTCTCTTCTTCCTCTGAACCCTCCATCTTGTCCCACCTGGAGAAACAGAGAAAAGGGATTTTAAGAAAAAAGAACAAATCTTCACCCTGACACGTTTGCTTGTTCCACAAGTTCCTTTGAAAAGTCTAACATAAACTAAAGGCACAACATGCGGGCAGCATGATGTCTGCACGTTCACAAATGTCCAGATACTATAAAAAAATAAAATTAAAGACAGAAAGCATGGTGGGCCCCTGAGTGAGTCGTCATGTCACATAAATCACGTCCTCAATGCACGAGGACAGTGTTTTTGTTGCTGCTTTAAAAAAGGAGCAGTGTTTGCTGCCAACAGCTGTGGCCAGTGTTGGCTTGTCTGTTCATACATGCATGCAAACAGCAACAAAAGGCAGCAGCTGTGATACACATGTCAAAGACATTCTTCAGGTCACTCCTGTGGCAGGGGTACAGGCAGGGGAAACTAGGCATAGCAAGGGCACGGTGCGGAGGTCTCAGACAAAAACCACAGCAGGTGATAAGAAATGCCACGGGTGCAGATGTTTATATATAGTACGTCCAGCCGTGAAGACGGTGGTGGCTGCTGAGCTCCTGGGACATGAGGTCAGGTTCTGCTTTAACCCTGTAAACGGGAAAAGGTTTTCTGTGTATGCACTGTACAATTTTCCTACATAAATTAAAGACTTAGCATTCCTTGAAGGAATGCATGTCACCTGTTAGTTTTATGCCAGAGCTTTAGACTAAAATCATCTTATGATGGGAAGGAAAGGAGTTTGGTCAAACCTGTTTAGATGATGTTATGCAGCTTTTGTGCAAAATAGCAAGATCTTATATGATCTTTTAGTGCTTGTGAATGATTCTCGGCTACTACGGCATCAAAATTGAGCTCAAACTCTGTAAAAAATGATTGAGTTTGTGTAGACTAAGGTTGATTAGCAGCCATCTTGAAATAGGTTGACTCCAAAAGCTAATCAGTTCACAAGATATTTTGCTAACAAACAGGGTAGTTTCCAACAGGTAGCGACAGAGTTGACTCCAAAAGTTAAAGGCAAAGTTTTATAAACAGATTTCAACCTGATCAGTTGCTGCTTAGAGTGGGTGCTGGGGACGAGTCTCAGCTACTACCACACCAGCTTTTACTCAATATCTGTCAAATCGGCTGAATTATAGCCCTTTCAGTGTTTGCGAAGGTTGCCTAACTCTGGCGGCCATCTTGAATCAGGTAAAAAGCTAAAACAAAGGTCAGAAGGTCTTAGGGTCTGACATCAGTTTCATGGGAACTGTTGTTTGTTAGATGGTATATTTTTAGGACTCGATGTTTTATTGCATCACATCTTTCTACAACATAGACTTCATTCAGAGCAAACACTAACATTGGTACTGGCTGAGCCGATCCTAAGACAACACCTTTAAGTAGGAATGAGCACACCTGGTAGTAAAATGCATCCTGAGTGATCAGATCTCTTGTGCACCTTTTGTAACTTGGCGTGAACCGCGTGCACCGCGCTCCGTTTATAGACCACAGAGGGAAGAAATATTAGTCCTATGATGGGCGAATCACAACTAAAGCAAATAAATCAATGAAAGACAAACTGAATGCTTTAGGTTTAAACATCCTGTCTGTATCACAGCCAGAAACACAACAGTTCTTCCTCCTGAATACGTGCAGCCATATTTGATGTGACAACCATCTGCTCTCCTTTTTACCGTATTTCCACTGGTTACGTAGCGTACTGCCCCCTGTCTTTTCGGAGAATACTGCACCGATGTAAGCTCCAAGTATAAACGCCTCCACCACACGCTCAGGTCTACGCGCTGTTCATGGAGCCCTGCGGGACTCTAAAGAGCCCTGAGGCCGAGCCACCTTCAGCTACCTGGAGTTAGCAGGTCGTTAGAGCCACAGTAATAAACATCGATCGAGCAGGTTTGACCAACAATGGTTAGTTGAGCTGAAACTCAGCGGGTGGCTTTACAAGACTGAATATGGTAAGCCTGTTTTGTACTTAGTGAAAATATTATCCATGTTTACCAATAAAATGATGCTATTAAATTCAGCATTAGATATGTTTTGTTGTTTCATGTAGTGATCCAACATGCAGCCTGTGCCACAAAAAGCACAGTACAGTACAGCATCTGTCTGTTTGTCAGAGTTCTCTGTTGTTATTCATTGGCCTGGAAGTGAGACGTGTGTTGGTGCTTTGTTTGCACTTTTTCATTTATGTTAATTAAATTTATTTGTAAATGTGACTTAAATTAGGATTCAAATTGGGTGCAAACAATTTGTATTTATTTTAATTATATTTTTGTTTAAAAAAGCATTTCAAAAGTGCCATTTTGTAAAACTGTAGTTGGGTAAAAATTTGGCACAAATATCTTACAATATCACATAATAAATAGCCATATTTTCAACTTTCCTGTCATTTTTAATCTTTTTTTTTTTACTAAATCACGGTCGGCCGGCGAACGACCACCTACCACCAGGCTTAGCCTCTTTTCTGGGGGAAACCCTGCTAGGAGTAGAATCTGTGACTTCACAGAAATTAGCGTCAGCACAAAGATACAGAGGATCTTAACCCGTAGTACTTCACCGCATTATATAAAAAAATTAATTGTTGTTTTCTACTTTACTGTGTTCACAGGCACTTTCAGCACCTGGAGCACATGTGACATAGCACTGGAAAGCTCAGGTTCCTGTCATATTATTGACACAACAGTCAGATGGCACAATTTTTCCAGAAAACTTTTGACACTGCTTGACATTTTTTCATAGGTCGTATTTAGCATAGACATGTATTAAAATACTAGACTTCATACGGGAATCTGGAAGTTAAAGCTGGGGCCGTTACAGCGTCCCCACAGGACGGTCCCAGTGCAAGTTTTAAGCCCTCCCCTTCATAAAAACATATGAGACTTTGCTCTTTGTAAAATAAAAAAAAATAAAAAACACACCTTGGAATTTTATTCAGGTGCTGACTGTTGTTGACTCATGTAATTCTTACCTTGGTGCTTTATGTTCAAATATTATTAGTTAGTTATTTGAAGGGTCCTAAAATTCCAGTTATTTTCAAAGTTGGAAACTTTCCATGGGAATTAACAGGAATGGGAAAAAAGACAAGAATAAACCTGGAATTTAACATGCTGAAGGTTGGCTCTTCACATAGATTTTAAATATAGTTGGGTAAAATATATCTTGGTATACTCTTAACTAAAACAACCAAATTTCATACAAATACACTTGAGTGTATCCATGCTATCCCTCCAACACATACACAGATGATTTCAAAGGACCTGGACTGTTGAGGCCACATTTTTGAGCCCAGAGCACAAAATTATTGAAGCTGCATATCTGAGCTGGTGGACAACATAAAGTGACATAAGCTTTGATGACATTATTAGGTAAATATATGCAATGTGTGATATTAACACAGAGCTGTTGTCTGAGTAAACAGGCTTTTTTGTCAGGATCTGTATATTTTGGTTGTTTTTTTGGTAACTTTTTGTATTTTGGAGGTTTAGTTTTTTTGTTTATTTTCCCTGTGTTCAGCTGTTCCCAAGTCTTTCATCACCTTCGGTACTTTTCCACAGTCAGCCTCTACTCTCCTCAGTCCTGCTCCTGCCACACCTGTTCCCCATTCCTTCTAGTCTCAGCTACAGCCTTTTTATCCCGTCTTCATTCACCTGCAGTCTGTCATTGTGGCTTCATGCCTTATCTCGTTTCGCCCCCTCTGTGTTCCTCAAGCTTCATTTGTTTTTTTTGTACTATTTTTGGTCCCACGTAAGCTCCTTTATTTTTGATCATTACATTTCTCAAGTTTTTTTAGCTCCTTGTGTCGGTGTACATTCTTCCACAAGCTGTGACACTTGAAACTGCACATTGTTGTTGTTTCAACCTGCCACCCCTAGATGGCCGACACTTATTTCCTTGATTATATCTCAACATGTATGTGTTTCCATATAAAATGTTCCAGTCAGAATATCAGAAAGGACATTAAAAAAATGAATAAGTGATGGTCTTTAGCTGCAGGGATTTGTTGGAGTGTGTTATGGATCGATTCAGAGGAGGGTTCCAATCAGGAATATTAAAATTCCCCAGCTTAACTTGTTTTTGATGCTTAAAAGAAAAGGTCATGTAACACAGGCAGGATATAAAGCTCCACACCACTAGGGAGCAGACTCAGGTCCCCAAAATTCAACAAAGCACCTTCAGCAAACCAGGTCCTCCTGACTCCAAACAGTGAGAGAAGGCAGGGCCAGTTGGTCAAGTTTTACATTATGTCTGTGGTCTTTAGACGTAAGAGTGTTGAATCGGCTGTCGGTGAACGACCTTAAACTCAAAAGCAAAGACTTTCTTATGATTCTTTCACAACAAATAATTTCATCTATCTCAGCCAAAAATCACACAGTGTGAACCCTTAAATGTAACTAAACTGTAAAACCCAGCGAGCAGTCACTGGAACAACAAAAAGCAACCCAGTCAAAGAGATTCTTTGTAACCTTTGAGCAAAAAAACAATAAATTATGTTACACCAAAAACGTGGAACCTCCATGACATGTCCTCTCAAGACATTACATTATTACCACTAGTTTGATCAGAAAAAAACGACATAATTAACTATTACCTATTTGTTGAACTTAAAATTTACTTTAAAATTGTAAGATTATTTGTTGCAGGTATATATAAATTTGGAACAATTAGAAAGTTGGTATTCATCAACCTCTAAAATATATTTTTACTGTATGGGCTGGTAAAGCCTGAGTGAGCTCAACATTTGATATATGAACAATTAAAATGGCACAAAGTGTCCATAAGTAGTGAGATGCCAAAAAATGCAGTTAAAAAAACAACAGGTAAATAGTACCGTGAAAACTGAATCACGATTCACACAATTATAAAAACAAACAAATGAAAATACTCCTGTGGTAAAGTGCAGGCTACACGCGCAGTAATGATCCCACAGTCTTAATGAGTGACTGATGATGTCTTTGTGCCAAATACCTCTCTGCCAAATCCTTAGTTTACAAACCTTCATGTACACCCATGTGCACAACAGCTTGTCAGGATTTATTTCAGCTGCCAACTAGTGGGAAACTGGGACGGCCCAGCATGTGGTCACGCCACAATAGGTCTGTATCAGACGATGATTCCCTAACTCCCAGGTTGCTGTATTTATGACAAGAGCACAACGAAACTCCTGAAATTCTCTTATAGCTTCTGGTTTCTGTGTGCCACCCCCAAGATTCAGTGGCCCTCATTTGGCCACCATTTTGAAAATCTTTGGAGGTGCCCTGGATCTGTGAAGATAAAAGGTCTCTCTGCTCTGTTATCCTACAGAATACAACAGAGTTAGGCTCAAACATTTACCAAAAGAGACATTTACCAATATGTACTGTAATGGCTCAAAGTTGGCTTTTTTTTCTTTTTGAAGAACAAATGAAGAACCAGCTCTAGCACCAGCATATCTTTTTAGTGGAAAAACCTAACAAAAATTATTTACAAAGTGTTGTTTTATTTGACTTCCTGCTTTACATTAGTGGAAAAAGTAGACATAAAAGAGTGCACGTAGATTTGTGTCATAAAGCTTTATGCCAGACAGTGGAGAGAGAGACGTGAATTAATTCAATTTTTTTCAGTCAAATTATACAAACTAGTGTGACAGTTCAGATTAAATGATCAGCACCACTACATCCAAACAGTGGCCAAAATGCATCAGCGGTTCCCCCAACCCACAGTGAGTCCTACCCAGAGACGGTTAAATAGGTGGCAGGAGAGAGAGTAAGTCGGACAAGTTGATCACAGCTAAATGCTTATTTGAAACAGAAAAAGAGCTAAGAAGAGCTGAGAAAAACAGTTTACTGGTTGAGGTAATCAACAAATAACTGCTTCATCAGCACATTATTCTACTTATAATACTACACAGAGGAAATCTGCTTGATTAAAGTGACCATAAGAGCTCTTATTCACACTAGACAGAGTTAAAAAAAAGGATTTTTATGCTGTAGTTGAAGACACTACAATTCCCATCTGGGGAGTTTTATCAATTCAAAACTGGAGAGTGAGGAGTTCAAGCTTTTAACTGCATGAGCTGCTCTGTATATGCAGCTAAATTCACCTGCAGATTAATTTCTTTAATTCCACTCCCAATCGAGGGTTGTTACCTCCTCCAAGGAGGTTATGTTTTTGGTAGCATCTGTTTGTTTGTTGGTCTGTCTGTGTACAAGATTACTCAAAAAGGTATGAGCGGATTTTCATGAAATTTTCAGAAAACATCAAACATGGTACAAGGAAGAAGGGATTCAATTTTGCTGGGGATTCGATTGAAGTTCAAGGTCAAAGGTCAAGATCACAGATGAGGCCGCTCTCTGACTCTGCAGCTGGATAACAGGAGTCTTAAACTCCACAGCTGGACTCCTCTTAGGAGGTGGTCACTGCTGCTTTCAAGGTGACAGGGTTAAAGGTCAAGGTCACAGTTAATATTTCACTTTTGTTTCATCAAAATCCATTCACAGGTCCATGAGATATTTTGCTAACAGACAGAACAGACATTTTTTGCTCAATCAGTTAGCACGTAGAGTAAGTGTTGAGGACAACTCTCAACTACAACCACATCAGATTTGAGCTCAGTAGTTGTAAACTTGGCTTAGTGATAAGCCATTTTTTTATAAGGTTGCATAGCTGTGGCAGCCATCTTGAATGTGCATGGCTCCAAAGGTTACTCACACACACAGACAAGCACAAAAATCTTATCTCTGTTTCGCCTTTGAAGGTGGGCGAGAGAAACAAAACAAACCAAAAAACACTTTTTTACCCCATGTTTTTGTTTACCTCCTAGCTTGCATAATAGTGGTAAATCCATATTAAGCACCTTGCTTGTTTAAATCTGATAGGAATAGATTTTTTTAAACGAATCTGCTTACAGTTACTTTCAACATTGTTTAAACTACATCTGTCATCTGGGCAAGGCTTTCTTTAATCTTGGTGCTGAACAACAGCAACGTTGCACAGTCGCCGTAACAAATTCCAGTGTGAACCGTTCATGCATCTGCAGATCTTACTGATATGTAGGCACCATGTTTATTTAACAGTCAAAGTCAATCCCAGCGGTTGTGCCTGTGCAGCGGGGTGGAAGACTGACAACAGGTTCCGGATCACAGCTCACGATAAGACCTGTTGATGCATTTCTGCAATCAAACACGTTCCAGCTGCAGCCATCCAGCCAAGGCGAAGTAGAGTTACACACACTGAGGGGTGGGGGAGGCAACCACAGAACGAGGGGAGACAAACCGAGCAGGGGGAAGACGTGCAGACTGCAACATGGCAACCAAAAACTGAACAGAGTTGACGATATCATGTTTATCTTCCTTTGTCTCCGAGCGGATTTCAAAGCAAACAGCAAAGTGAAGTCAGATGAAAGGTTGTCCACCTAAAGTAATCTGATGACACTGTTGTCCATCTGCATGTAAAAAACAAGCAGCAAACTGCAGAAGAACTATCAGCTTTAATGGGAAATATCTCTGACTGGTTATGTAACTCAGATTTACAGAACTGTATGCATGTTCTTTACAAAGTCTATAAATAGAGACTCAGATCCTGAAGTCACAGTAGCAGGTAGAAGTCTATTAGTAGTTCAGTACTACAAATACTAAGGGATTCAAAACTTACTTTTAAAACACAAGTTTAAAAGTTTGGTTGATTTTAGACATATAAGGAACAATTTAACTACCGTATTTTCCGGACTATAAGGCGCACTGAAAAGCCTTCAATTTTCTCAAAAATCGACAGTGCGCCTTATAATCCAAAGCACCTTGTATATGTCAGAAGTCGTAATGTTTTAGTATAACTTTGGTAAACTACAAAGCTGCACCGCCTGCAGCATTAAGGCTCAGTCGCGCAGGGCTCCGTGCACAGACCTGAGCGAGCGGTGGAGGCGTTTATACTTGACGCTTATGTCAGTGCAGTATTCTCCGAAAAGACAAGGAGCTGTTTTGTTTCGCTTAATGCGCCTTATAGTTCGGTGCACCTTATATATGACAAAAGTTCAAAAATGGATCATTCATTGACAGTGCCTCTCATAATCCAGTGCGCCCTATAGTGTGTAAAATACGGTACTGAGGCTTCAAACGTGCATGAATGCCAGGCTTCTTTCACAGATGAATTATGGTATAGCCAGTTGGATCCAAGTAGGACAACCTACACTAAAATCAATAAAAATAAAACAACACGACCATAATTTGAAAGATTTGGGATGTTGCATAAAATGTAAGTAAAATATAATGCAATGATTTGCAAATGTCATAAACCCATACTTTATTTTCAATGGAACATTGTAAACTTACTAAATGTTGTTTTTTTTTTAAATAGGACATTTTTTGAATTTTGTGACAGAAACACACCTCAAAAAAAGTTGGATCGGGGCAACAAATGGCTGTAAAAATAAGTGGTACAAATAAGAAAAAGTTACAGGAGCATTTTGAAACTAATCAGGTTAATAGTCAACAGGTCATGAGAGGACCGGATATAACAAGAGTATTTTAGAGAAGAATAATTTCTCAGATTAAAGATGGGCAGAGGCACAAAACATCACCAGTCTAAAAAGAGTGGAACAATTTCCGAACAATGTTCCTGAGCAGAAAGGTGTTAAGTCTTTGAATATCCCATCATCTTCAGATCATATCATCAAAAAATTCTGCAGAAATTTCTGAGTTCAAAGGACAAGACTGAAAAAACAATGAGATATCTTCAATTTCTTCAAAACATTTGTCTCTTTGAAATTTACTCCAGCTTAGTTGATCTATTTTTTTGTTTGTTTGTTTGTTTTTTACATTCAACTTTTAGCTACTGTTTAGGTTCTTTTAGCTTTTAGTCACAGTTTTGTTTATTTTAAGTTTTAGCTCTGGTTTTGCTGATTAAAGGAGGTTATGTTGCCAACAAGGTTATGTTTGTTTGTCTGTCTGATAGCAAGATTACTTAAAAACTATTGAACAGATTTGGATAAAACTTTCATGAAATGTTAGAGTTGTCACAACAAACAAGTGATTATATTTTGGTGGTGATCCGGACAAAAGTCAAGGTCAGGGGACAAGATCCTAGGTGTCCCTGTAACCGTGCAATGGAGCAATGTCAAACTGCACAGCTAAACATCTCATGGTCAAAAATTATCCTCGTTAAATTTATAGTCACAGGGTCAAAGGTCAAGGGTGACCCCCTTGTTAAAACCTTGTTTAGGTTTGTTTTTAAATTAGTTTATTATATATAAGAAGAGATGGAAGCTGTAAATAACCTGCCACTGTAGTGACAGGGCTGTGATGTGATTGTGATGATGTATTTATCCAAGTAAAAGATGAACTCTGATCTGTCCTGTTAACAATCTACAAACCCTGAAGCTACAAATAAAATCCAACCATTTGAGCTGCCTGTGAATAAGAAGGACTGGTTGATTAATACTATTCCTGTCAAGGAGGTTGTTTTCGGGGTAGCATTGGTCTGTTTGTCCGTCCGTTTGTTAGCAGCAAGATTACTTACAAACTAATGAACAGATTTTGATGATTTTTTTAAGGAAATGTTGAGGTTGTCACAAAAAAAAAAACAAGTGATGAAATTTTAGCATTTTCTTGTACCAGTAACCTACCAGGTACTACATATGGAAATCTGTCTGTATTGTCTGGCACATTTACATGATGTGCTTATATTGTACTCATGTTGAATTAATGTGCAATGTTCCTCTTTTAAATAAATAAACTTAAACTTAAGGCTGCGGCTCCTCACTGCGTCTCTGGAGAGGTGCTGTTCTCAGAGTCCTTAATGCCACAGCTGGGAGTGTTTAGCTCCTTTTAGATCAACGAGCTGGGAGTCTACATGAGCCTGTCTGCTGGTTCATTTCAGCCCGGCACTCTGGAGCTGTTTACAGCCCGACGCCTCCAGCCTTTTCAGGGAAGAGGTGGGAGGGGGAGTTGAAGGATTGAGAGCGGGAGAACAAGGAGCAGATCTTTAGCTGCTGAAGACCTGATAGTGTTTATGTGTGAGTGTGTGTGATTAGAAAAGCCAAGCATGTGTTTTTTTCCTTGTTTAGCTGATTAAAGCCTTTGGTTTACCCATCAAGCTGCATGTTCACAGCAGGGAGAGCACAGTTCTTGTCACCTCCTATTTACACTGTTGGCCCTCAGCTCACTAGTTGTTCTTCACAGTTAGTCGAGTGAATAAACTCTCCAGAAGCAAGACCAGCCCATAAACACAAAGCCAGTTAGCAGAGATTACTCAACTGCTGTGAATTACTTGGACAAAACTGGCAATGTTTTGAAATGTTTTCATGAGGGCCTTTTCATAAAAAAAGTGTAAAGATATGATGTTGATTTTTGGAACAGAAATTTAAACAGAAAAATAGAAATACAGTCCTAGAAAGTCATTTTGGTCAAACCTTTAAAGTAACATTATGCCCTGTCTTGTGTAATATATTGAGATGTCATGTCAGAGTATGTGTTGTGAACGAATCTCAGCTGTTACCACATCAAATTTGATCATAACACCTGTAAAACTGACTTAATTATAGCCACTTTTATGATTTCTAAGGTGACTTAGCTGTTGCAGAGATCTTGAATGGAATTGGTTTCAAAAGTTATTCAGTAGTTGATTTACATCCAATAAATAATTTCAGAAAGTTTCATTATTTCCATCCAGTGGTTAACAAGATATTTTGTTAACCAACTAACAGAATTAACTCCAACAGGTAATGCTACAGTTTCAAGGTAGACCTCATGCAAGAAGTAGTACTCAGAGTATTCAATGTAAATGACTCTCAGCTACTACCACACCAAATATGATGTCAATATCTGCAAAATTGACTTAATTATTGCCATTTTTATCATTTCTTAAGTCAGTTAGGTGTGGCAGCCATCTTGAATCAGCTTGGCTCCAAACTTTGTTCAATTGTAGAGGTACAGCCAATGATTATTTCCTAATGGCAACAACATTACCGCCTGCCTTTGCCTTTCCACTGGGAGCAATAACTATAAAGTAAAACTTCTGGTTTTTGTAACTTTTATACTTTGTAAAATATTTGCCTTTATTTAAAATCAAATTTTCCTGATAAATAAACAGATTTCTTTACTTTCCTAAAAAATGTTGTTCTCACTAAAATCTGTTTCAGTTCGATTTTTGTCTTAGTGTGTTGCTTTTAGTTACCTTTCAGCCACTTTTAGTTTTTAGCTACAGTTTTGCCACTTCTAGCTACCGTTCTGCTACCAATAGCATTTAAATATTATTTTGATACTTTAGCTGTTGTTTTGCCACTTTAAACTTTCAGCTACCATTCTGCTTCTTTTAACATTCGGCCATACTCTCGCTCTTGACCATTTTTGTTATTCTGATCACCTTTAGTCTGTTATGCTTGTTTAAAGTACTGTTTTGCACATTTTACCCTCTGTTATGCTTGTTTTAGCCTCTGTTCTCCTACTTTTAACTTTACTAACTTAGTTTTAGCTTCTTCAGCAAAATTCACTCAAGTCATTCAGCAGTTCACATTCACACATTTTTGCATAAAATGCTAATTTTTTAGCTGTAATTAGTAAAATGATCCTTTGACACCATAACTATATGCAGGTGAGTCAGTGGGACTGTCAGCCCCTCATTCCTAGTCTGCAGACTCTAGTTCTAAATACAACATGGCAGAACTCAAAAACAGGACATCATGGCTTCACTTTTGAACAACCGAAGCAGACAAAGACGTTTCCATCTGTATGTTCTTTGCTTTGACTGTGCCTAATAATTAGTCTTAGACACATAAAATTAGGGAATTTGTCTCAAGATCTGTTATCTGAAGTTCACAGTGAGACAAAAACAATACATCAGTTCTGCACATTACTTATTAAGATGGGAAAATGTAAAAAAAAAAAAAAAGAAGGGCTAAATAGCACAAGTGTGTTTCTGATCAGTGATCTGTGTGTTTAATGTTTGCAGTAATCTCCTCAGGGTTAATCTGCGCCCACAGAGTCTCCATAAACCTCTCACCCTTGTTCAAAAGAAAGGAAGCTCTCCAGTCTTTCTTCTCCCCATGAAAGCCAAACTTGTCTAATACGTTGTAATGACCTCCCATTAGGGACACGGCTTGTTCTGCTGTGTAGGCAAGCATGTATGTAAAATGTTCTGACCTCCAGCTTCAACCTGTCACTACTGTGGTGCCTGATTGCAGGAGCCGGGAGAGGGAAAAAAAAAAAAGAAAAAAGCAAGAGAACAGTAAATTACAGACCGCTCAATAAAAGACACCTGCGGTGTAAGATGAGACACAGGAGAGGGAGGCTGATCACCCGGAGAACCGCCTGATCACTACCAGACACCAGAAAACCTGGGGAGGTCCCGCAGCATGAGACCTGCTGCTTCTCCAAGGCTCAGTCTGCTCACTAAAAAGTGTAAAAACTGGTTTTGTAACTTTGCTTTAATCTAGAGTATGGCACTCTGCTGACAGAACGTGATGTATTTTTCATAAATGTGGCATGCAGGAGGCCTCAGGCTCTTACATCAGCTGCTGAGTCTTTATTCTGATCTGTTTTGAGTCTAAGAAGAGGCCTCCTGGAAATAAGGTGTGGTTTAGGATAGTAAACACTGACTTACTTTCACCCTTTAAAGACATCAATACATTATTGAATATTTGTTCTTTTTCTTTGACAAATTGTTGTCTTCCTCTGTTTCAAATTTCCATCAGTCTGATTTAATGTTATTTTTTTATTACCAAAACACCAACAAAAACAAGCATGAACCACTGGATGCATTTTAATGAAACTTCCAGAAATGTACTTATTGGGTGTACATGTACAACTAATTACCTTTCAGTCAGCTCAATTCAAGATGGCTGCAGCAGCCAACTGACCTTGAAAAAAACAACAACAGCTGTAAATCAGTCAATTTTACAGATACTGAGCAAAACTGTATTGTGGTAATAGTTGAGACTGATCCCCAACATGTGCTCTGAGTGCTAACAGAGCCCACAAGATCTTGGATTAAAATCATGCCATTAAATATTTACAGTCAACTCTGTCTGTCTGTTAGCAAAGGAGTTCACGAACCTCTCGACAGATTTTAATGAAACTTTTAGAAAGTAATCATTGGATGCACCACTACAACTGATTAACTTTTAATGCCAACCTAACTCAGCATAGCTGCCACAGCCAACAAACCTTAGAAAACACAAAAATAATTATAAGTCTGCCAGTTTTATAGAAACTGTGCTAGAATTTGGTGTGGTTGTAGCTGGGCTTTCACAGCACATATTCCACATGATGTGGAAATGCTGCTCATTGCATAAAATCTTTGTTAAAACATTAACTGTTAGTCAGCTCTTTTAGTTTGTCAAGAAAATGTCTTGAACCACTGTACAAACTTTATTGAAACTCTCAGAAATAATCACTGGATGCATGTTTACAACTGACTAAGAAGGAGTTTGGAGTCAATCAAAGTCAAGATAGTTGCCGGAGCTAATCAATCGTAGCCAACATAAAAAAAAACTATAACTCAGTCAGTTTTACACACGTTAAGCTAAAGTGTGTTGTGGTAGTAGTTGAAAGTCATTCACAAAACATATCCAAATTGATAGTTAGTGGCATTACGTTATTTGTTTTCTGGTTCTTTTGGCTCCTCCTTTCTTTAAGGGCTGCTACAGCAAGCAAACTCACACTTCCTGCCACAACATGGGCTTGAACCTGTAGTCTCAGGATTACAAGACCACAGCACTGACCACTGAGCCACCGCAGCTACAGTACATTATTTACAATATTTGACTAAAGTAGTAATGACTCCCTCATTTCTCAATTTAAGATAATCTTAGTCTAAAACTCTGGCATGAATGGTGGTGATCAATATTCATTTCTTCAAGGAATTTTATTCTTATTTATGCTAACTTCTCATTCATGACAAAACCAATTTTACTCCTCAGCTGCTAACAGCTGCATGTTTTAATGATGTGAGGCAGTCACAAAGTCAAGGGTGAAAAGGCTAAAGGAGGCGCAATAAATGAAATGAAAACATGAGAAGTAAAAGGAAATTTAAAAAAGAAGAAAATGAGTTATTGTCCAAGGGGAAGGAAAAGAAAGTAGGAAAAGAGGACTGAACTGCAGAACAGAAGAAAGGTAAAGATAAGAGTGAAAAAAAAATAGAAGTGATAGAACGACAAAAAATGAGAGTGCAGCCTGAAGCCCATTTGCTCTGTAATCCCATAATCCCTGCCAGGCAGGCAGGATATAATTGCTCGTTAGTGCCAGTTTCCACTCGGAGGGCTGTCACTGCTGGAAAACCACAGAGTGAAGCCAAAATGAGAAACAGATAGCAGGTCCCATGTCTCGGTTCAGATAGGTTAAGCAGGGCCCCAGCTCAACCCATACGAACACGCACACATGCACACAATGTGTGTGTGCCGCATTTTTCCCCCTCCTAATCCTTTCTCTGAAACTAAAACAAGAGATATACACGTATTCCAGTTAATTTCACAGACAGTTTCAGTGCAAACACTGGAGCCCACACGCAGGGGGGAACTGGGGGAATCAGAGGTGTGGATGTTCCAGAGCCTGGAGGAGGACGGTGAGGAGAGGAGTGAATCTGTATGACTTCACCACTCTCAGTGTTTCTCCCACCAGGTGGTTTTATTAACAAACTGACAACATGTGAGTGTTGAGGTGTCTGAGAGCCTTCCAGGCCCCAATCAGACACAGAAAGAGAGATACTGGGAGTTTGAATAATCTGTCAGCAGCGGGGTGACTGTGAATAACACGAGCTGTGCCAAGTTTAATCCCAATAAAAGGTGCAATTCACAAACTTTTCAGGGATGGTCCAGTAAGCAGCAGTCATGAGTCAGAATGTTGAGTCTAGTCGTAAAGCCTCATTTAGTCCAGAATATCTGTGGCTAAACTCAGATCCCTTTTATTCTAAGCACTTTAGTTGTTATAAGCAAATTTATAAAACCAACAATCCACTGAAAATAACGTGTTACATACAAAACTGAAGCTTTTAAATCGTTACACTTGAATAAAATCAATCAAATGTTGGATAGGCAAAATTAGCTTAACTGCACGTGATTTTGTTCAACACTAAAAAATCTCCCTCTGTAACTGGATTTTGGACAACAGAACAACAGACGATTTGTGTTGCGAGTAAAATGTTGAGCTTCATCATACTGAGCACAGGGGTCCCTCAAGGATGTCCTTTACTCTTCACTCTGTTCACACATGATTGTGCTACTAAATTCAGCACATTCCACCTCATTAAATTTGCTGCATAGACAGAAATCCCCAGGTGATTGTTTGAGGTGTTCAGGAATCCCCAATTTTGGAAAAATGGAGTTTGTCCTCTCCAAATAAATCATTTGAAGAAACTATGCTTATAAGCAATACAGCACTGAAAATAGAAAGCATATTCACCATTTATTTATACAAAATGATGCATTTATGCCTTTCAAAATATTAAGCCCTCCACTTTCTGTCAGAATCCGTTGACGTTAAGCATCTAGATCAAATGTTTTTTCATATAGAGTAGACAAGTGCATTATTATGCATTAATAAGTTGTTGTATATCAGTTTTACCTAGGAACCACATATAATAAATAAATTACTCCCCACCATCTGCTTTTTATGTGGTGCATTTGCATGTGATATCCGAAGCCTTGGGTTTTGCTGAAATTTACAGACATCTTCTGGATATGATGTTAACCCTCTCAGGCTCAAATTAAGTTTTAGTAACAGGAAAAATCAGATATGTTGTAGCAACGCCTGCCTTGAGAGGGTTAACCCACTGCGTATTGCCTAACATCCGCTGACTTTGAGTTCATGTTAAAACTACTTTTCAGGCTACGGCCACAGCTAACCTGTCATATAGTAGGCTCCAAACAGAAAATGATTCTTACCGTACAGAGCAATGCATGATGTGAGCCATTTGCATGTGATTTTGCTTCTTCTCTTCAGCCTTTTCTTTTTTTATGGCAACCTTATGGGTCGATAGGGTTTTGCTTGGCTGGGACACAAAAGGTTATCTCTGCACTCCGATGCAGCCTCCATTGCCAAAAGCAAATAAAAATGCACCCAGGAAACAAAAACCACCAAATTACGTATCAGATCCCACTTGTTTCTGTCCAAATCACAGAGATGCCTATTCGCACTGGATTGGCATTATCACAGGACCTCGGAATTCAGCAAAATATAGTAGGTAATTTGCAGGGGAATTTTTATTTTATACTGACATGACTGATTCGCATGGGATTAACAACACAGGCAATCTCGATAATTATTACAAATAGCATGTGGTCCCTAGGTAAGACTAATCCTGTGCGAATAGGCCCAAGTAGTTACCAACAGTTGCAGCCCAGCAAAATACTACTTTTAGTAAGATGGTGTGGAGGCAATGTCTCCAAATATCAACAAAATCCACAAGCTATTTATTTGCTGACCATCTGCAGGACTTTATTGTTCTATATCAAGAACAACCAGAACGTGCATCAGCTTCATTCCTCAGGTAGTAAGGCTGCTGAATTTCCAGTAACACAGCACTGGACAACAGAAACATAGCTTTCTTGTATCATATACTTTAAAATGTAGAAAATGATCAAATAAATTACTTGCTTGTTGTTACATTATATTGTATAATATTCACAGAACGCTCAAAACATATAACAAATGTCCCTTCTGATTTTTAAAATGTGAGTGAAATTACATTATGTTGGGCTGCTGAAAAATCATGAAATAACTCTTGGTTGCTCTGCACCATTTCATGAAATTGACCATAAATGTCTGACAGCAGCCAGCAGCTGATTTGATCAGAGGGATATTCAGCTGATTTTCAGGCCCATCAAATAAACTGCAAGCCTGACTGTGGGAATGATCAGCCAAGGCAGCTGAACTGTTGCAGTGGGCTGCTGCGTTAGTCACTAGAGTTACTGTCTTCAATCTCATTGTAAGCCGAGCCACTGCCCTTGTTACTGCCATTACTTCTGTCAGCCTCTTACTACACTCCAATTCATCCTTATTAATGTCCAGTACAGACTGCCTTTAAATCGATGCCAGGAAAATCCACACAAATACAAGCTGTAGAGGTTTAATTTATTTCTTTGGTCAGACTTAGATCATGAGTAGGCTGACAGTCCCACTGCAGTACAGTTTTCCACTTTTGGTCAAGTGAAACATGAAAACAAAATCAAGGCTTACATTATATCTGAGCAATATCTCTCAGATCTACATAGCAGAGCTGGTTTACTTGATTCTGCCTTTGGCCAAGTCACGAAAAGAAGCAGATTTTGGTATACAGTGCCTTGAAAAAGTATTCATACTGCTTGATTTTTTCCCACATTTTTTCATGTTACAACCACAAATCTCACAGTATTTTACTGGGATTTTTTTGTAAAAAGACTAATATGAAGTAGCAGATAATTGTAAAATGGATGAAAATTATACATCCATCCATCCATTCATCCAACCATTTTCTTCACTCACTTTTCCATGCAGGATCACGGGGAGCTGGTGCCTATCTCCAGCAGTCATTGTGTGAGGTTGCAAGTCCATCACAGGGCCACATAGAGACAAACGAGACAAACAGCCATTCACACTCTCACTCACACCTAGGGACACTTTAAAGTTGTCAATTAACCTAATATGCATGTTTTTGGTCAGTGGGAGGAAATCCACTTGTGCATGAAAAGAACATGCAAACTCCACAAAGAAAGGTCACAGGATGGAAGCAGTCCTGTGACCTTTCTTACTGTGAAGTAAAAAACTTTTGGCAAACAAAAATCTGAAAAATGGCTCATAATTACTTAACACCTTTTTCACTTCTCCAGGTTTTGCAAAGCATATTCAAGTTTCTCATTCACCCTTTCAGACACACAGGGGTTTCTAATATATATTTTATACTCTATATAGAGCACTTTTATATTTCACTCATGTACCATTAAGCATATCGGGGGCAGTGGGGTTCAATGTCTTGAAGGGGGTTTGGGTCAAACCCTCAACCCTTCAATTGGAGGACACCTTACAAATCCACTAAGCCAAACGGTCCTTACTGGACTAAGCCATCCAAACTGTGGTAAGGATTTGTATTCACCCCCATTTACATTAATACGCATAGCTAAAGTCCTGGCAAAATTTAATCTCTGTATAAATCTAGCTGTTCTAAGAAGACCTCAGAGGTTTGTTACAGAACATTAATGACCAAATAGTATCATGAAGACCAAGGAACAGACCAGACAGGTCAGGCATAAAGTTGTTGAGAAGTTTAAAGCAGAGTTAGGTTCTAAAACAATATCCTGAGCTTTGAACATTTCACAGAGTTCTGTTCAATCCAAAAATATGACACAACAACAAACCTACCAGGACATGGCTGTCCACCTAAACTGACAGGCGGGCGAGGAAAAGGAGAGAAGAAGCTCATGGTAACTCTGGAGGAGCTGCAGAGGTCCACAGTTCAGATGGGACAATCTGTCCACAAGACAACTATTAGAGGTGGACTCCACAAATATGTCCTTCATGGAAGAATAGTAGAAAGAAAGATGTTGTTGAAACAAAGCCAGAAGAAGTCCTGTTTGCCAAAAGTCATGTAGAAATGCAACAAAGGTGAAAAAAAGCTGCTCTGCTCAGATCAGACCAAACTAAAACTGAACATCACCCTGAACTCAGCATCCCCACTGTGAAACATGGTGGTGGCAGCATCATGCTGCGGGGATGCTTTTTTTCAGCAGGGACAGGGCAGCTGGTCAGAGTTGATGGATGGAGCTAAAGTCAGGACGAACCTGGAAGAAAACCTGTTAGAGGCTGCAGAAGACTTGAGAGGTGGAGGTTCAGCTTCCAGCAGGACAACGACCCCCAAACATCCAACCAGACCTACAATGGAACGGGTCAGATCAAAGTGTACTAATGTGACTGAGCTTGTCTTATTTTGCAAAGAAGAATGGGCAAAATCTTTAGTCTCTAGATGTGAAAAGCTTGTTGAAACATACCACAAAAGACAATTATGATCTTGGATTTAAATGTAAATTACCTTCAAAAAGAGTTCATTAGAGAATATTTCACAAACCCCTTTGGAAACTGGAGAGGACGATAGTTACCTGATGTGCTAGTGAGTACCTAAGCAGCTCCAGTGAAGTTTTTAAATAACCTGCTGGCAACAAAAGGTGCAAAATCGTGAGAAAATTGGATTCAGTTGTTGTGGGTCTAAAAACGAGCTGAGACCACTTTGTCTGTGGTGCTGTTCTCAGCAACGAGAGCATGAACATTCACATCTTAAAACACACCTTTAACCAGGGTTAGACATTTGGTCAATTTGCTTATTTATATCAGGTATGAATATAAACTTGTAAGCCTGTACTATTGATTTTTGTCTGTCATAATTGTTAGTAAAATAACTTTCTTAAAATGGTACAAGTTAAAAAACAAATAAACAAATTCCCTTCAGGTTACATGCTATTCATCAAACAGCAGTCCAGTGGACTATTTCCAAATAAGATTGTTGAATATTTTTGTCGTTTACCTACCTGCTACTACCATTTACAGAGTTAAAAATTGCTTAATAAAGCTGCATTTTCAACCTAAACTTCAAGGAAAGTTTGCAAAGTTCTTCAAGTTATGGTTTAGCCATTTGAACATTTTTGGGGGTTATTGCAAACCAGCTGATCATGAGAGAAGTCATAATAATTAAGTTGGTCTACAACACAAATTTTTCTGTTGCCCAAAAAAACAACAACTTAGAAATGTAGAATTATGATGTCTTCCTACTCAGTCCCTAAATGGAAATGTGTTTTTGTCAAGCTAGAAATTAGGTGATGTTCAATGTCTTCAGCAGGGTGATCCAGTGTCCTTCTTCGTGTGAGACTCCACAGCATTTCTATCCCTCATCCAACAAATTCAGGCAATGTCTTATTTTGATAGATCTGCTTTTCGGTTATCAACACTGTAGGACAGACTTTTGTTGAAGTCATTAGATTTGGTCTAAATCTAATGACTGTGAAGAAAGTAATGTCAAATGACTTAATGTCTACATTACAGATACACACTGTTGACACCAAGCTGAGCGTCTGACAGCTAAACAGATAAAAAAAGCACCAACATTTGTAGAAAGAGATAATACTCTTATTTGTGAATTATCAAGGGGAGAAAATCTAATGTTGCACTTTACATGCAGTGTAATGCAGCTAATGGCTAGAAGTTCTTCCAGGAAAAATAGCACTGTTTACGGTGTAACTTTATACTGTTCCTGTATGAATAAAACAGTCAATCTTTATGACACTACACATATTAATGTTTTTATAGCTAGTTCTTGGTACAAGAGAAAAACAAAGGGGGGAAAAAATCAACTTTAAATGACATTTCTGTCATTTTGTGGTAACAATCTTGTTGATTTTCTGCTTGTGTCGGGCTAACGAGTCACACATTCCAGAAAAAAGCATTTATTTTATGTTTTTCATGCAGACTTAACAGTACAATCTGTACTTCATTAGAAAGATCTGTTGGAGGTGAACTTGTTGGTTCCTTAAGTGTAAATCTAAGTGAAACATTAATTACTTCCCTGACCCTGCAGTTTTCTCAGAGAGGTCTGAAGGAACGTGTCTAATGGTTCTTTGTAGGATAGATGAAGCACTTTCAGAGAAGAACAATGTGTTTGAAGTCCTAAAGGCCTGGATGGCTGCCCTTACACATTTAGGTTGGGGCTGCCAAAGAAAAGTTATTACAGGTCGACAGGGTCCTGAGATCAGTGAAAACACAATAAAATATGTTTTTCCATGGACCATGAAACATCATCCGTGACTCAATCATTACCACAAGCTAATGGCATTATTAAGGCAGCGGAGAGCGAGACAGACAAAAGCCACCAACTTCACCAGTGATGCCACATGTTGTAACAAAGACCTGTCATTTCTTGAAGGAATTCATATCTCCCACCGTCTTTCCATACAAAGTTTGAACTAAAATCGCCACAGTGATAGAGTTGTAGTTGTTTTGGTTAAACATTGAAAATAACATTATGAGCGATATATTGCGAGATGTCTCACCCAGAATATGTGTTGTGAATGACTCTCAGTTACTACCACATTAAATTTTAGCTGTAAAACTGACTAAGTTATCATCACTTTTGTATTGGCTTCTGACTAACTGTGGTGGCCATCTTGAATTAGACTGACTCCAAAACTTAATCAGTTGTAGATATACATAGAATGAGTGCTTTCTGAGAATTCCATTAAATTCTGTCTAGTGACTCATGAGATAATTTCAGCTGCTAAAGGTAAAATTTTGAGCCAAGATCTTGTGTTATGAGTACTACTTGGAGTATGTGTTATGAATCACTATTAGCTACAACCACACCAAATTTGAGCAAAATATCTGTAAAACTGACTTAAATGTAGACATTTGTGTATTTTCTAAAGCTGATATACTGTGGCAGCCATCTTGAATTGGGTTTGGTCCAAAAGTTAATTAGTTGTACATGTCAATCTAATGAATTTTTTCTAAAAGGTTCAATAAAATCCATCAAGTGGTTTATGAGATTGTTTTGCTAATGACAAAATTTTAAACATAGAGCCTATGCAATCTGCTCAGAATATGTGTTGTGGATCATTCTCTGCTACTAACACAGCAGGTTTTAGGTCAATATCTGTAAAAGTGGCAGAGTTTTATCGATTTTTACAATTGTTTTTTAAGGTAATTTGATTGTGGCAGCCATCTTGAATGGGGTTGATAGTTAATAGCTAGAAAGTTAATTAGTTGCAGATGTACTTCCAAGTTTATTAAAATCTGTCCAGTTGCTCATGAGATATTTTGGCTACAGACAGACATATGAACTCAAGCACAAACACAGGCAAAACCATTATTGCACCACCTTCACCTTTTGGGGGCGGATGATAACAATTTAGCAGAGAGCTGAAGCTCGACCAACGCACACATTGAGAGGACAGTAACAGATATATTGTTGGAGTAAAGATACGTTGTTTTCTAGAACAAACCCTAAATCCTTGTGAAACTGCATAGGATTGGGTGTGTGTTAAACAGACTGTTTTTAACTTTTTAAAGAATGTAGTTCTGTCATCTCAATAATGTTGATTCAGCTAGTCAGATGTCTCAGACAAGAACAGTAATGTTTAACCAGTTTCAGATATGCAAATAAAATTATTCCTTAGTACATGTTTTACATGCCTGTCTAATCAGTGCTTGTTTGGTAAATTTGTCGCATTGCTGTTACTGTTATTGGTTGACACATGAGCACCTCCTCCCATGGGCTCCTCTCTCCTCATGTGCTCGTCTCTTTCATCTGTCAGCATCACTTAGTTGTACTGGTTCAGAGTAACTGATCTCCTGATGTGTTGGAAAACTAAGATATGGTTACATGACTTAAATCTCAGTTAAAGTTAAGTGTGGGTCCATTCAACCTCTTTTGATTTAATTCAATAAAATATTAAATAGTGAACAAAGTGATCAAAAATGTCTTGAAACAGAGGAAATCAAAGCTTTTTTAAAACTACTTTGTTTGAAGGGAAAATCCAATTTTGTGTGTTTAAAACGTTGCCAATAATTATTATATTCTATTAAGTCAGGTTGCAAATAAATAGGCATTGAAGGCCCCTTAATAATGTTCTGTCAAAAGATTTGTTCTGTGTCTTGTCACGCAAAATGTAGTTTCGCCAGGAATAGTGTGCTATGGCTTTTAGTAGCTGTACATTGCATGACGTAGACAAAGTTTGCAAAAAAAGGAAGAAAAGAACATGATGGAGATCAATGGGATTTTGGAAAAAACACTAGAGCAAACCCAACCCTCTTTAGAGCTCTACAGGTCAGGCAAACATCACAGTAGAAACATCACTGATTTCAGTTTAAAAAGATCACAGAAAGGTGGACTTCATATGTCTGTACTGGCATTTTGATATTTTTTATGGGTTTTACACACTTGCAATTGAGGTTTTATCTATGCTTTTTTATTTTTTTACATAATGTTCAACTATTGATGTTATAGACTAACTTTTAGAAGGTGTTAAATTTTCAAATCTTTTGAAACAAACTTCACTTATGCCTACATCTGTTTTGGATATATATACAAATTATACATGACAACGTAGCAATTTTTGCCTTCTTTAACCCAGTGTTTCTCTCACTGCTACAGGACTTATGGTTTTCTCTCAAATCCCCCCAGAATGCAGAGAGTGAACAGCCAAACATCCACAGATCCACAGTTTTATTTTAGCTCAAAATGTTTTCTTCAAAACCAGAGCTGAAGTATCTTTTTTACATGTTGTATTTCCTACATAAAACACCGCAGACACAATAAAGTTAACATGTTTCACCATCAGTCTTTTGCCACTCACAGTTCAATTTTTTTAGGCTTTCACCTACAGGTTTGGCACAGTGACTGTTTGTTGTCTGATTTTGTCTGCCTCTCATTAACTTGCTGTCGGGGAGTGAGAGACAGGTGTGCTGTTACTATGGTGACAATAATGTGCCTCTGGCAGTAGTTTTAACAATTATTTCGATTTTGGTTTATTTTCCACTTCTTATGCAGTTTATACACTAAAATGTAGGCAGTTTTTTTTCAGTTTAGATTACTACAGAGATAAATTGGACTTTTGGTCAGTAACTACATTGGCACCCTTCAGAATTTCTTTGGATATTTTCTAGCTGTTTGTGATATTTGTGCTTGCAGAAAGCTTGAGTTAATCTGTAAATTTTGATGAATGATGAGAAGTTAATGCAGTAACTCTACTTTTTGAATTTGCGTGTGTGTGTTTTAACAATACAGCAATTAAAGTTGGCTTTAGAATTCAGTCTGTAATTCACTTCAGGTTGACTGAGTATGTTTTTTTAAACTATTTTCATATAAGACCTCACACATGTACTTTTCTGTTAGGTCCTCGGTGTTCTGATTGCACTCGTTTTGAGCTGAAGCCATTTGCTGTTTTCACCAGAAACACTTTGATAAACCTTCTGTGGTCTACCTGCAAAGCACCACACAGCAGAAAAAAAGCTCCAGTTCACTCCTTGAAGCACTTTGTCCTTTTTTGCCCAAACCAAGAAAAAGTTTATGTTCACCAAAAAAAAATTTGGAGTACTTGTGCTTTATTGAACATAATGCACAAGTGCTCTCTACAATCTTTCTGTGTATTTTCCAGTGTATTTGTGTCATTTCATTGTTGCACTTAGATTTTGTTGCCCAAGTAGCCTAAAAGACACAGTTGTCAAGTGTGACTCAAATCATTCTCACTTTAGTTCTGTGGTTCTAGAGTGGTAGAAGTGACACCAGCACAGGACCTCTCCTTGTGACAAAACAACATCTGAGGCTACAAATGTCAAGGTCTAAAAACCACACCTCTTCTTCTTCTTCTTCTTCTTCTTCTTTCAGCTGTTCCTTTTTCAGGGGTCGTTCTCCTAACTGTCTTCTACGTCCTCTGTCCTCACTCCAACTACCTCCATGTCCTCTCTGACTGCATCCATATATCTCCTCTTTGTCTTTTTCCTGGCAGCTGTTTCTAACATCCTTCTACCAATATACCCACTGTCCCTCCTCTGCACGTCCAAACCATCTCAGTCTGGCCTCTAACTTTATCTCCCAGTTGTTCAACCTGAGCTGTACCTATGATGACCTCATTCCTAATCCTGTCCATCCTTGTCCCTCCCAAGGAGAACCTCATCATCTTCAGCTCTGCCACTTCCAGTTCTGTCTCCTGTCTTTTTGTCCGTCCCACTGTCTCCAAACCATACAGCACAGCTGCTCTCACCACTGTCTGTAAACCTTTCCTTTGACCTTTGCTGGCACCCTTTTGTCACAAATCACTCCTGAAACTTTCTCTATCCACTCCATCCTGCCTGGACTCTCTTCTTCACCTCTTTACTAAACTCTGTTTTCCTGGACAGTGGACCCTAAGGTACTTGAAGTCCTGCACCTTTGTGACCTCTGCTCCTTGTAGCCTCACTGCTCCACCTGCCTCCCTCTCATTCACACACAGGTACTCTGTCTTCCTACAGCTAACTTTGATCCCTCGTACTTCAAGTGCACACCTCCACCTCTCCAGATTCTCTTCCACCTATTCCCTGTTCTCACCATAAATCACAATGTCATCTGCAAACATCATAGTCCACAGGGATTCCTGCCTGACCTCATCTGTTAGTCTGTCAATCACCAGAGCAAACAAGATGGGGTTCAGAGCCAATCCTTGATGAAGTCCCACCTCCACATTGAAGCTATCTGTCACTCCTACAGCACACTGCACTACCATGAACTCGCTATGGAAGTTTTGTGTAACCTCAAAACCCTTCACAACCTACCCCAATGTATCACTTGTAATGGGGAGCCCACTACATTCTTAATATGCCTCTGACCCATGACCACACTACATGTTCTGTTTAATGTTGTGGTGATGGGGGGGGGGGGGTGGCATCCAATGTAAGTTGGTTTTAAATGAAAACTTAACATGGTAATTTATAAAAAGTCTACACTATATAGCACCTTTTTAACCTCATACAGGTTTTACAGAGTATGTTAGCATTGTGCTTCTCAATCACCCTATCACACAGACAAGTTGTATTTATATCCTTATTGACTTCCACTTAATTCTGTAGCCTACCCTTAAGGATTATGAGTACATACCTAACTCTAACACTAACCTAAACTCAATTCTTAACTTAGCTATAAACCTTACCCCTAACCCAAAAATGATGTTCCACATATTAGGACTGGGCTTTTGTTCCCATAAGGACTATTGGTCCTGAGAAGACAAGTGTTTATACCAGAAAAGCTCCTACAGAGCTACACTTTGGTACATTACAGATCGAAACCAGATTTTTCAACAGGACCATGACCACTCTGCCACTGTTGTGCAATGAATCCTTAAAACTTTCAAACCTCAAAATTGTGGCGCAGTAATGTGCGCTGTAGGAATAAGTAATGGAAGTGAGAAAAAAGGAAGCTTTTGAGAACTCATAAACTTGCAAAATAAGGAAAGAACCAGAATACCAGCACAGGAGAATAATAAAGTATTCGGATTTTCCACGTCAGCTTTAGTGCATAGGGTCACTGGAAAGTTTAGCTGATGTGCTGTTAGCGTTAATTAACCACAAAGAAAGCCACAGTGCAGCAGACTTAGAAGAGTCTTGTGACCCATTCACGTAAATTATTCGGGACATCATCATCATCTACCTCGCAGAGTCTGTTTTCCCAAGAAGACTAAAATACAGAAAGCCTCCTGATGCGACACATCTGTGTCCTCACCGTCTCGCTTCCCTTCATTTTGTTTCTCGCTCAGGCTGTTTCTCAGTGTCCATGACCCTAATAACCCAAATTCCTGCCTGATTAAGTTGGTTTTAAGAGGAAGCCACACAGAGAGCAGTCGGGTGAGCCTCACCTTAAATGGGAACACATTTTAGCTATGTTGGAACAATGATCAGAGGGTAGGATTTCACTTTCCGGTGTTTGCTAGGACGGCTGCAGAGAGGAGCACGGGCAGAAAATAGAGAAGGATAAAGGAGACCAGATAGAAAACACGCACCGCACCATCTTTTTAAAACAGCCTATTTTCTGCCAAATGCACAGTGTGAATATAAAACGAACAGTAAAACTGGCACGGCAAAACCACACAGACTGAAATCCTTTCTCCCATAATCCCCTTACTCTCACAACCTTTTCTTGCTCCCATTTGAGGTTTTTATTTCTCCAGATTAAACCAACATTGAATATGAGTAAAGACTAGGCATCAGTAACACACAAACACACACTCACACACACACACACACACAGCTCATTATAAGTGTGACTTGCGTCTGGCTGAACCAGGACTCTCCAAAGAGTTTCCGTGTCGCCCACTCGTGCCCCAGACAGGCTTGGTTTAATGACCCGAGCCTGATAGTTCAAAGCAGCTCTCAAACACTATGATTAATGAATCTGACCTGCTAATTTCAAAAGAATACAGCTCGTTGTATCAAAAAGGGCTTTCAAAACACAAGCACAGCACTGGGCCAGTTAACATTCTTCTGTATTTTGAGGAAAAACTGTTTTAAAGAGAGAGATTTGGTGATAAGGACAGGAGTTAGTAACATGTTTCATCAGCAACTCCGAAAGTATTAACTGCTGCTTTGTTCCTAACCATTTAAGCTGTTTGAACTTGAAAAAAAGTGCTTAACATCAACACAACAATTCAAAATTACAGAAAGAAACTATTTGTCCCATGTACTTACACAAAAGTGTCCACCACTACAAAAGCAAGAACCCAGAACACAGGAGGACCATGGGAAGCATTTGTCTGAAGGAATACATCCAGCAAATTGAAATTCCTTTTTGACAGATCATGCCTCCTTCAATTTGCCCTGAAGGAATCACTGTGGTTCGCTGCATACTCTAAGCACTTCCAGATTGGAGTTGCCCCGTGGCACTTCAGGTTGCATAATCAATCTCTCTCACTGCACCCTCACCATTAATGGTGAGACAGAACAACCAGAGTAACGTTACACACCAACACAGAGACACGGCGGACAAGGCTCCCTGCACAGAGCACACATCCATCTTTTACTGAAACCTTTCCATTTATCTCAACAAATAGTGGCCAACTTTAATCATTTTTAAGTTATACTGCATCTGCTCTGCCGTGGAATGACCAAAATGCTTTAATCTAGGGACTGTAGATTTGGAGCTCATCGCTTTGATTAATGATGCTTTATAGTTTGTGCCTTTGACAAAGCAGCAAGTATTTCACCTTTCTTTGAGCATTCTGTTTATGTGAGCACTCAGCTTTTCGCAACTAAATGAAATTCATATTTAAAAAGTCAACCCATTTCTATTCTTTGAAATATCTGTTTAGTTGAAATAACATGATCAGGGTTTCCCCCAGAAAAGAGGCTAAGCCTGGTAGTAGGTAGCCGTTCGCCAGCCATGATTTCGTAAAAAAAAAAAAAAGATTAAAGTTGACAAGAAAGTTGAAAAAATGGCTATTTATTATGTGATATTGTAAGATATTTGTGCCAAATATTTACACAACTACAGTTTTACAAAAAGGCACTTTTGAAATACTTTTTAAAACAAAAATATAATTAAAAAAATACAAATTGTTTGCACCCAATTTGAATCCTAATTTAAGTCACATTTATAAGTAAATTAAATTAACATAAATGAAAAAGTGCAAACAAATCACCAACACATGTCTCACGTCAAGGCCAATGAATAACAACTGTACTGTACTGTGCTTTTTGTGGCACAGGCTGCATGTTGGATCACTACATGTAACAACAAAACATATCTAATGCTGAATTTAATAGCATAATTTTACTGGTAAACATGGATAATATTTTCACTAAGTACAAAACAGGCTTACCATATTCAGTCTTGTAAAGCCACCCGCTGAGTTTCAGCTCAACTAACCATTGTTGGTCAAACCTGCTCGATCGATGTTTATTACTGTGGCTCTGACGACCTGCTAACTCCAGGTAGCTGAAGGCGGCTCGGCCTCAGGGCTCTTTAGAGTCACGCAGGGCTCTATGAACAGCGCACGATGGAGGCATTTATACTTGGAGCTTTCATCGGTGCAGTATTCTTGAAAAAGACAGGGGGCAGTACGCTACGTAACCAGTGGAAATACGGTAAAAAGGAGAGCAGATGGTTGTCACATCAAATATGGCTGCACGTATTCAGGAGGAAGAACTGTTGTGTTTCTGGCTGTGATACAGAGAGGATGTTTAAACTTAAAGCATTCAGTTTGTCTTTCATTGATTTATTTGCTTTATTTGTGATTCGCCCATCATAGGACTAATATTTCTTCCCTCTGTGGTCTATAAACGGAGTGCGGTGCACGCGGTTCACGCCAAGTTACAAAAGGTGCACAACGTGACACCGTGCAGGACCTTCGCGCTGGGGTGGAGATAGCGCATCACTGTTGGCACGCGCACCCTTGCGTGGTGAGGTAGATAAAGGTATCGGTTTTGGGGGTGCGGGTGCGGGTGGAAAAAAACGTATATAAAAAATGACGTATTTATAATAAACAAGCGAAGCTTAAACCTGGCAGCAGGGTCACCAAAGCCTGGCGAGCCGCCAGGCTTATAATACACTGGGGGAAACCCTGCAAGTAATTTGCCATTCAATCCTGACAAATGTTTCAAGATTTTATCACTAAAGTTATCCTTTTATTCACAACACACCTTTTATTCTGTTTTCAGCAGTGCAGTCATTTTTTTATTTTCACTTCTATGCTAGCTATCTTTAAATGTACAAATGCTGTGTGTGCTAAATACATTGAATAAGTCAATCGCACGATACATACAATCCAGGGTTTCCCCCAGTGGGTTATAAGCCTGGCAGCCCGCCAGGCTTTGGTGACCCCGCCGCCACCCTAAGCTCTGCTTATTTATTGTAAATTACCGCGCAAGGGTGCACGCGCCAACAGCGAAGGCTCTGCACGGTGTTGTGTGATCGTGCACGTCCTAATGTTTTTAAGTTTGCACGCCGCGCTACATTCAACAGTTTTTTTTTTTGTTGTTTATGTACAAACACATGCCCTCGCACAAACACCCGTATATATATATATATATATACACACACACATACACAGAGAGAAGAGATAGATAGATAGATAGATAGATAGATAGATAGATAGATAGATAGATAGATAGATAGATAGATAGATAGATAGATAGATAGATAGATAGATAGATAGTGTGACGTTTTTGTAACTTGTAAAATGTAAACTTTACTCTAAAAAGGATTTGACTCCTAATTAAATGTTAAGAAAAACATTAAACTAAATGTAAATATTTCATATAAAAGTGATTTTATTATATAATTGCTTGTGGACTTTTGTAATTATATTCAGGCTCTGCAGTTTACTACCCTTTGTACTAAATGCTTTTATGTAAATAAATGATAATTGCTTCGTAATATTCAGTGTTTGACTCTTTGTGACTCTGACCAGCAACACAGAGCAGAACCTCAGTATGAAAGACTTAAAGCCACAACACCAACAACAGAACGCTAACTCCTATAAAGCCACATGCCAGTTAAAACAAACCAGACCACACAACAGCAGGGTGGTAGTAAAGAGAATATGCCAGCCCGCTTTACCTGACCCTCAGCAGGGCCATTGACCCCGTGACCTTTGACTAGAGGAAGTGAAAGCTGTGGCGGCATGACGGGGCAGTGTGAGATGCCCGAAGCAAAGCTCATACCCCCATATTTTTAGAAAGGGACCAAAGAAAAGATTTTAAAACAACTTCTTAAGGAAAACAAGACTGTTTCACAGCAAACCTTTACACATTTCACAGACTTTCAGATTGTGAGGGGGGGACGGAGCTGTGGTTGTTTTGGTCAAACCTTGTAAATGAGGTTATGCATGATCTTGTGCGATGCTGCAAGATGTTATAAGATGTGTTAGTTTTTGGAATATGTGTTGGTAATAACTCTCAGCTACTATCACATCGAATATGCTTTAATATCTGTAAAGTTTACTGAGTTATAGCCATTTTTGTAGCTAATGTTGGATAGCTGTGTTGGCCATTTTGAACTGGAGTGTTTACAAAAGCTCATCAGTTGTAGATGGATAACGAATGTTAACTTACTGAATTTTATTGCAAATTTTCCAGTTGTTCATTACATATTTTGCTAACAGACAGACAGGGTTGCCACCAAGAGTTAATCCTAAAGTTTTGATTAAAAATATTACTCAATGTGTAGTGCTTACAGTATGTGTTGGGGATTGCTCAACTATAACTACACCAGATTTTAGCCTAAATTGGAGTTAAAGCCAGTTTTCTGTTTTCTAACATGAGTTGGCCATGTTGAAGTAGGCTGACTTAAAAACTAATTACTTAAAAGTTTGCTTACAATAATTACTATCTAAGAGTTTAATTAAAATAGATCCACAATTTGTGTGATATTTTGCTAACAAACAGGCAGAGTTGATGAAAGCTAATAGAAAATCTTTAGAAACAGAATAGAAACTATTAGTGCTCAGAGTGTTTTTTAGGGGGTGAGACTCAGCTCCAACCACACAGACGTTTAGCTCAGTGCCTTTAAAATGAACTACGTTATAGACATATTTGTGTTTGCAAGGTTGCTTAGCTGTGTAGCAGCCATCTTAAATGGGACTGACTCCGAAAGTTGTAGATGTACATCCAGTGATTGATGAATGGTAAACAAACAGACACAAACATCAAAAACATCATTGCTCTTTTGCCTTTGATGGCAGGTGACAATAAAGAAGAGAGAGGCCTGCCTCCTGTTAGCTGAGCCTCATCACTGTGTGTATGTGTGTGTGTGTGTGTGTGTGCGCACGCATGAGTGTGTGTCATTGTATGTACATGACTAAATGAGTCAGCAGGTCACTGACTCAGTGAACAAGTATGGAAGTTCATCTACAAATATGTGACTCAGTGAGACATCATCTAATTTATTTTCATCTTCATAGAGACAGAATCTGTTAGTTCTGGACTGCAAGTTCTCTGAGATGAAGCTGTGTGTGTGATGATAACAAAACTGTACAATAAAAAACATCCTGGGGCAGCATCCCTGACAGATAAATGATATCCTGATCCTACATGTTGCCAATAATTTGAACTGTTAGTTTGCAGCCCACCACACTGGCAGACTTCCTGACTCCCACACCCCCTCCTCCTCAGCCTTTACCATATACACACTTTGATTTATACTGCTCCACTATTCAGAGGCCCCCCTCTCGCACCTTGTAAACACTTCAGACTATAAGTCATGCATCTTGGCTTCATAAAGCATAGAGAGCAAACTCTGACTCCAGGACCATCTGACCCGGAGTCAGTCAGAGGAGTCCCAAAGCAGCTGGCAGGTGCGCGCAGGGAGTTTTCCAGTTCAGCAAAAAGCCACTGAAGTGAAAGGAAGTCAAACATCAAACAATCGTGTCCGTGTTTTCACAGCAAACAAACGACAGAAGCGCAGCTCCCCTTCCACAGCAACATTACGCACAGACCGTCCTCTTCTAACAAACCAAATGTCCGGGATAATGTCCTAAATTCCCATAAAGGGAACCCTACAGAGTCGGAACGCTGCCTTACCCGCTGTCCCGCGCCTCTCTGGGACATTCAGCTCCCGGTGCGCACCGGAGAGGCCAGAAGAGCCGCCTCCTCCACGCTGGCTGCCGCTCGTGTCTGCGGCTCTCCATCCGCCGCGGGCCGTCATGGTTCCCAACGTGTTGTCACGGCTCCCAAACATCCAGAGCAGGCTGTCTTCTCTCAGGCTGAAGGAAGCGTGAAGAATCCATGGAAAAGCGGCGCCGCTTCAATCCGACAGGCGCCTCCTCCTGCTCCTTTGTGCGCAGCCAAAATGCCTTTTTTCCTCCTCCTTTGACTTTTTCAGTTTCAGCACCCTGAGCATGAAAAGGGAAAGTGGATGGTGAACGCCGTCATACCCCATGTGTTTGAACTACAGTCATTCAGATTTAATGCTCACAGTAACCCTTCAGGGAGATCACACACACTGCTGCAACAGTTTTAATACTTTAAAGCTCCTTTTAGAAACTTTTCAACAAGGCTGAGTGTCTTACTATTTCAGAAAAATGAGAGAAATGATCTCGAACATCTTTTCGGATGTTTAAAGATAAATGTATTTTAGTTAAGTTCGACTTCATTTCAGGCGGCGGGGGGAGTTATCAGGACAGGAAAATACACTTCAGCCTTGAGGAGTTTGTTTGGGGTAACATAAACAGTCCAACAGAGAGAGAGATAGAGGGGGCAGAAAGAGGCAGGAAGAAAGACAGTCAGAAGTGTAAAAAATGTTTACCCTCAATCTACTTGTGCCGCTCCTGTGACTCACTAACCATCGCTTGATGAACTGAAGCCAGTTTTTCAGGCGCGACTCCCCTCTTCTTACCTCCAGCAACCTGTTCGGTCTTGTCTCCAAACAGCTCGCGAGGCTAATGAGTAAATAATAACACAAGAGAATCCCTCGCGATATTCTTTAAAGTCTCTTTAAATAAAAAAAGAAGTGGAAGAATGTCTGAGGAGAGACTCCGTACGTTCACAGAAGTGTGCCCAAACCGCAGGAAAGTCTTCTTCTCTCCTCCTTTTACGCGTCAGGTGGCTCTGAATGAGAAATTTAAGCCGAAGGTTGGAGGGTTGGGTTAAAGATCTTACTTTAGAAAGGAAAACGTCCATGCGTCACGCCTTTACGCAGCAACATGTCCAAGAACGCGGGTTTCCTTGGACACATTTATGCATGTAAAACCAAATATTTCAGACTCTGGGATCCAGAGAGTGCGCCGCGGATCCGCGGTGTCCCACACAGCCTCTCAGCCGTGTCCTGAATGTCTCTCAGGACTTGATGCTGCGCGTAAAAACAGCGCGCCGCGCCGCTCCGCCTGACAGACAGAGACCTTATGAAACCGGAGCGCGACGGCGGCGGCCTCACAAAGTGCTCTCAGTTTTCCTCCCCATCCACATGTCTCGGATGTCTTTTTGTTCCTGCTGCTGGGAGCGGGCAGGGAGGGGGGAGAGACTGTCACACAGAGTGCTCCAGTGAAAGAATCCGCCAAGAGACATCTGTCCTTCAGTGTTTACAGTCCCGCGCTGAGAAATGGCTTCGCAGTGTTTCGACGCGTTCCACTTGAAGGCGCGCACTCGGGCACACGCACGAGCAAGGACTGATGACACAGTTGGACCCTGCGGGGACGCAGCGTTTCTGCTCAGGGACTTGCAGAGTGAAAGATGGCTGCTTTGAATCATTTTTAAACACTTTACATTCCTACTAATTGTTTTCCCAGCGGGCTATTTGGGCTCCTGGGTGGCTGCGTGACAAGACCAGGAGCCCAAAATGGCACGCACGCACACACACATTTACACTTAGAAACCAAGCTGCAGTAATGGTATCAATAGTTCATGCTTCGTGGTTGTAGCTACAGTATTCCTCTTTCTTTATTGACGGTTGATGACCATGACATGGCATTGTCACCTTTCATGCCAGATTTTTAGTTTAAAATTATCTTAAGTTGAGAAATGATGGAGCTGTAAAAGCTGTTTTGGTCAAACCTTTAAATGAACATTATGCAAAATCAAATGCTCAAAGTATGTGTCATTATTAAGTCTCAGCTATGATCACTCTGAATTTTAGCACTATAGCTGTAAAATTGACAGAATTATAGCTGTTTATAGGGTCTGTTGTCTGTGGCAGCCACCTTGAATTATTTTGACTCCAGAAGTTGATCAGTTGTGCATGTAAATCAAAGGACTATTTCCTGAAGGTTTCATGAAAATCCATCCAGTGGTTTATGAAATATTTTGCTAACAGGCAGATAGAGCTGACTGCAAATAGTTAATGAGAGACTTTTAAAGAAACATCTCACACAATCTGTTAACACTCAGAATATGTTGGGGATTGGTCTCAGTTACAGTCACACTAAATCTTAGGTCCATATCTGTAAAACTCACTGACTTATAGCCATTTATTTGTGTTTTTTAAGTTCAATTGAATGTGGCAGCCATCTTAAATCTGGGTGGAATTGCTGAATCCAATTTTGCCCTATTAAAATTAAACAAAGTTCTGCAGAAATCGTTTGATTTGTCTATACGTTTCCAGTAATAATTACTATGTGTTAGCTTTTTTGTGGTGTTTTCAATGTTAAGTTAGCATCTATGCTAAGTATAAGTCAGCAGCTTGTTGTTAACTGAGTTTTTGACATTTGTTTTTGTTCACTCTTTAATTGGCACAAAAATATATAAATCAGTGTTTATTCATGTAAAATAAGCTATTTCAAGCTTTAAATTTGTATTCTTGTCTGCATTTCAGTTTCATTGTGTTTTGGATAAACATCCTCAGCTTACCAGCAATGTCATGATCAGAAAATCCAAATTAATTTATAATAGCTTTGAATCGTGAGGTGCCTAAAGAATCCCACCCCTCCTTTGGGTGCAGAAATGAAAGCCCTGCTTCAGTGTGTGCCTGCAGGACTGAATGCACCCATTTTTGGCTCCTGACCATGACACCTGCTGTCAACATGAAGGATGGGCAAAAGGAGCAAGTGTGGGGGTCTCTTCTCATGAGCCACAGACCCCTGACTACTGCCAAGCAAGTCCGTCCCATTTCCCTCTGCCACTCCACCCATCCATCCACCCCCACCCACCGACAGACTGACCACACGGTAAGGACTTCAAGCCAAGGCACTCCCTACACTGCAAACACTGAGGCCCGCCGAGCACAAAGGCTGGGTAAACAGCTCCTTGGCTTTCTTCTCTGGGCCCACTCTCCGTGCTGAGGCGGAGACAAACGCAGGGAGGATCCCTGCTCTCTGCCACAGCACTATTAATAGTAGCAAGCAACAATGCACACAGCTGAGGTGCCTGACATGCAGGAATGTACCCTCGGATAACAAGGATGAGCACAACAACAAACAGAGGGGTGAAAATACGTGCCAGGGACAGAAAAATCAACAATATTTGTGACTTGTAAAGATAAATTTGATAAAAAACTGTAGTTCTCACGAGTTCTAAGAGCCAAAATGATGTCACAAGTGTCACACTGAGTGAATCTAAATGTCCAAAGACAGCATCAAACCTTCAGAGTAAAAAAACTATGCTCTCAATAAACTAAAACCATGAGCAGATGGCAGAGTTTCAACAGAGGGCACCACAAATGGAAGGAGTGTGTGTGTGAGAGAGAGAGTGTGTGTGCTGGTGAGAAGTGTGTCTGCGTCATCCATCACTGTGAGCGATGCTGATGAACTTGTTTGGCATTGTAAAAGGGATTTGCAGTGTAACACTGTTTGTACACCCACTGTTTAACCCCATGCAAGCAAAACACACATATATATTTAGTAGTGCACGCGCACACACACACCCTTACACACACACACAAACAATTAAAACAGGCCACCTGTCTGGCAAACAACAGCAACATGACAGCTGTGCAGGAATTTTTCATTTCCTTTTTAAGAGTATAACACAAAATTTATGAGGAGAATATTTTAACAAGAAATGTGATATTTCTTTCTTTTTTGTTGTTGTATAGTTTGTGTGTGTCTGGGCCTCTGGAGCAATTTGTCTCTGTGGTATTAAGACAGACATAAGTATTGAAACACCCATCTTATGTCCTGCTCAAATTTGTGTTCTGTATCTGATCACTGATCATGCCGTTTTGAATTAAAACATGCAAATTATACAACAAAATATGCAGCTCAGTGGGGAACAGCATGGTGTGATTTTGGGTAATGTTACATTGCAGAACATAGAGATAATCAGCAAAAGGAAATAATTGAGATAGAAAACACCTGAGACAACCCAACCCTCTTTGGAGCTCTATAGCTCAGACATTTTTCACAGTAGAAACATCATTCAAAGTTCTAATGAGTCACAGAAAGTTGGACTTTACGTGACTCAAGTGGTATTTTGATATATTTTCTAATGGCTTTGCACTAGCTTCACAACTTTTACAGTTTTTCCACAAAATTTTAGGCAGTTGTCACATAAACCTTTATCCATCCATCCATCCATCCATCCATCCATCCATCCATCCATCCATCCATCCATCCATCCATCCATCCATCCATCCATCCATCCATCCA
>NC_051449.1:22931376-22936552 GCF_001649575.2 Kryptolebias marmoratus
GAGACCCAGACTTCCCTCTCCCCAGCCACTTGGGCCAGCTCCTCCGGGGGAATCCCAAGGCGTTCCCAGGCCAGCCGAGAAACATAGTCCCTCCAGCGTGTCCTGGGTCTTCCTTTGGGCCTCCTCCTGGCGGGACGTGCCCGGAACACCTCACCAGGGAGGCGTCCAGGAGGCATCCTGAATCCGAGGTTCGACTATCTGACAGACCCTCCTCTCCAGAATCCCCGAATAGACCTTACCAGGGAGACTTAAGAGTGTGATCCCTCTATAGTTGGAACACACTCTCCCGTTCCCCTTTTTGAAAAAGGGGACCACCACCCCGGTCTGCCAATCCAGGGGAACTGCCCCCGATGTCCACACAATACTGCAGAGTCGCGTAATAAACAAACTTTTAAATTGTCTAAAATGAAAACAAATAAACAACAAAAAAACTAACTTTCCTTACTCTCACAACTCTTTTTGATACATATATAAATTATACATCAAACATAGGCATTTTCATTTCTTTCACCCAGTGTGTCTCTCACTGCTACTGGACATACAGTTTTATCTCAAATCCCCCCAGAATGCAGAGAGTGCACAGTCAAACCTCCACAGACTTCAGTTATATTTTAGCTCAAAATGGATTTTTTAATTTGTCATATGTCTTAATGAAAGCACAGATAAACATAAGCAAATACAAAAAATAGATATTGAGATAAAACTTGACGTGGTAATAGCTGATGAATAGCTCTGTTTAAAACTTTAACATTAAGTATTGGAATCAATTCTGTCTGTTAAAAAAATATCTCATGAACCATTACATTCTAGCAAAACTTTCAGAGAGTAATCATTGAATCTACCGTACATCTCCATTTGATTAACCTTTTGGCTCAACCCAGTTCAAGATGGCTGCCACAGCCAACTGACATTAGCAAATACAAAAATGGCTGTCACTCAGAAATTTTTACAGACATTGGAAACCTGAAGTGGTAGTAGCTGGGACTTGTCCCCAACACCTAGTTTGAACACAACAAATTGTGTGACATCTTTGCTTAAAACTGGCAATAACTGTTGGAGTTAACCCTGTTGGGCTGTTAGCAAAATATCTCATACGGACTGACGGATTCGAATGAAACTTTCACACAATAATTACTGACTGTACATTTATGAATGATTTTATTTTGGAGGCAACCCAAATCAAGATGGTTGCCACATTTAACCAGCCTGAGCTTTTACAAAAATGGCTACACCTCAGTAAATTTTACAGACACTAAGTTAAAATTTTCATTTGGTCATAGCTGACAGCTCTCTTAGGAGGTTTTTTGGGCACGTCCCACTAGAAAGACGGTGAAGACCCAGAACTTGCTGGAGGGATCATGTATCCTCTCTGGCCTGGGATCCCCCAGGTGGAGCTGGAGAGTGTTGCTGGGGAGAAGGATGTCTGGGTTTCGCTCCTGGACCTGTTTCCTCCACGATCCAACCGTAGATAAGCAGAAGACGATGGAGATAGAGAGATATTATTGTCTAGGTTCAACCAAAACAGCTCCAAAGCCATCATATCTGAGATAAGATGTGTTTAAACCGCTGACATGAAAGCCAGCAGGCGATACGCATTCCTTCAGCAAATATTAGGATTTTACTTCTAAATGTTCTGCTGCCCCTCAGGTGGTTTCTATGGATACAGGGTGCATATTTGGGCCCCTAGCGCTGCTGAATCTGTCTAAGTTGATGTCAGGATGGGAAAGAGAGGGCGGGGGGGATGCTTGAGGAAGAGAGAATAACTGTGCTGATCCAGATGTGATGTGAAGGAGGTTAAAGGGTCTTTCTTTATTTCCCCCATGCTTTCTCTGGTTTCTCCTATGAAGCCACAGGTCACTGCCTGTCCTTCCTCTCCATCTTCCCCCCCAACCCAGTCCAATCCAAAGGTGACTCTATTTTCTTGGGCCTTTTCCAAGCTCAAAGTTTGTTTTCACTTTTCAAGTGGAAACTCCCCTCATCCAGCATTCTGCCCGAAGCCCACCCCAGGCCTAATCTGTGGGACAACGTCATACTGTTACTTGAACTCCCCAGCATGTTTCCACATTAGCTCAACAAGACAACACAGCAGTGATAAATCTGCACCAATTAAAGCTTCATTAGAGCATTTTGAAGCTGCTTTCCTGCTGGCAACCTCCTCTGTACTGTTTGTTTTTACAAACAATTCATAAAACAAAGTATCTGCCTATGACTTGGTTAAGGCCATTATGATGGTGAGTGGAGTTAACAGCAGGGTAATTTTAGAAGACCATTCTCTGTCTTATCTCAAAAAAGACATTCCTGGACTGATAAACTGATTTTTTTAAACCATAGTAATAAAGACAAGGATTAGGGGGAAAAGTGGAACAGCTCCAGAATACAGTGGCGTTGGGACAACTAAAAACTGAAACCCTAAAGTTGGATTCATGAAATCCGGCAACACCTTAATGCACTAAGCTCAGAAACCTTATATTTCTGCAACTCTGCTGTGTCTTGGAGTGTTATTTTAGAGAAGTATTTAGAAAATACTTCTTCCAATTGAGAAATATCTCCAAACTCTGAACTCTGGTATCAAAGTCTGAATTGGAAATGATCATTCACGCTTTTATCTTGTCTGGCTTAAACTATTCTAACAGCCTTTTTATGTTTGAATACAAAGGAACTTGACTGTCTTCAGTCAGTCCAGAATGCAAGAAATAAAAAAAAAAACACCACTTGTTTTAGTCTCTTTGCACTGTTGGTGTAGATTGTCAGTCATCCAGGACATGGGAAATCCTGAAGGTTTAAAATCAAAGCAAATGGACTTTTATTCTGGCTGAAGATGCTTTGCTTCCCATAATCAGCAGCTAAACCCACGTACAGATTCATCTCTCTCCTCTCCAACCTGAGAGTCATTAGGGTGTTTGTTTGCCTGGCTCACAGAGAAATGCTTTAGTCACATGAATGAAGATGTGAACTGGAATCAAAGCAAACAAAGACTCTTTCACTGATTACCAATAGCCTTTTGAATTTGTTTTAAAGTTTTTGTCCTTACTTTTAGAGCCCTGTGCTGTCTAGCTCCAGTTTCATCTCTGACCTTTTATGTCCCTTCTCAAAGTCAGAGATCTGGTCAGCTGGTGGAGCAACAAACTCCGTTCAAGACCAGAAGGGACAGATCGTTAAAGCTGTGTCCCCAGGTTGATTCCTTTAACAAACAGCTGAAGACTCATTTAGACAGGCTTTTAACTAGATATAGGCTGTATGATTTAATATTTGTTTTACATTTTGTACTAAGGTGCTACTTTATATAAATAAAGTTCACTTAATTACTGGTAGATTATAGCTAGAAAATCTTGGGCAAAATTTTGAACTGTCCCCAAAACTCCAACATCCATCAACTTTCCTTTATAAATAAGAAAGATAATTTGGTACTTTCTTTTATAATAATTTAAGATGACAAAATGCCTACATTTTGATATAGAAACTGTAGCTTGTAGGAATAAAAAGTGTTGGTTTGCTTGTTTAGGCAGCTCAAAAGTTAGTTTACAACATCTTCACAGTAAATTAAAAGGATAGTCCAGTCAACCTTGAAGTCATGTACTGTCAAATAGTTATCTATAGCTTGTACAATAATAGTACAGAAGTAAGTGTTTATTTTATTTTCACGCAAAGGGAAAAATATGGTAAAGTCTTGAAAAACTATGAGTAACACACTTGTTTTTGGCAATTTCTCCCAGGAAAACATGTCTCGACCTATTTGTGCAGTTTTTATTTGGAATAGTTTCTTAAACTTCAACTAAAAGACCATTTAAAATTGAGAAGAAGAGGAAATAACATCCTCGTTCAGTCTTAACCTTTGATTAAAACTATTTTTCATCTGATCCTATCGTGAGGTAAATAGAACTGCAGGTAAACAACACATGAAATATCACAATTTATCAATTATTTACCACCAAACAGAAGCAGTATGAAAAACAACCCATCCATGATCCAGATTCAGATGATTTTAAAGCATTTAAAAGGTTGAAGTAATCACATTCTGCCTGAACTCATCAGTCTCACACTGCAGAAAACTTAGTTCTCTGAGGCCTGTGAACATTTAGACATGCACAACTCTCTTAATGCTCCACCACTTTTTGATCGACGGTCAGCTCAATGACTACAAAGTGCCCAGATCCTGTGGCTGCAAAACAAGCCCAAACCATCAGCCCTCCACCGCCGTGCTGACAGTTGGTGTGAGTTATCTCTGCTGATAGTTTTTTTCTCTAAATGTGGAACTGTGGTCAAATGCCATGAAAGCTGCAAGTATGGACCTATTCACACACTGCATCAACATTTTGACCTTTTTTCCCAAATAATTACATACAGTATGCAATTTTGTTCATCCAAGTTTACAATTAATTACATTTAGGACCTGAGAAAAAATAAAGATTCAGTTTTTGTTTTTTTTTCCCCCCCATACATTTATTTTCTTTACCTACCATTTTGCGCAGGGACTCGAGAAGCTGGTGCCTATCTCCAGTGGTCAGATTTCTGTATTACAACCATTATCTTGACAAAAAATGTAAATGGAAAAAAAAAGGATGCAAATATTTGCAAATCTTAAACCCATATTTTATTCAAAATGGAACAATTAAATTGTACATAGTCAAATGTGCAATTTTAGCAAAAATAAGGTAATTTTGAATTTGATGGCAGCAACACATCTGTTTAAAGTTGTTCCAGGTCCATGTTTCTCTCTGTGAAGCCTCCCCTCTTCTTCTAACAACAGTCTGTGAACATCAAGGACCTGAGGAGAGCAGCTGCTGGAGGTTTTGGAGGGAACATTGCCCCATTCTTGTCTGATGGAGGATTCTAGCTGTTCAACAGTCCTGGGCATTCGCTAGATTTTTGCTTTATGACTTGACAAATGTTTTTAATTGGCGAGATGTCTGGTCTGCAGGCAGGTCAGTTCAGCTCCTGGACTCTTCTACAAAGAATCCATGCAGCTGTAATGGATGCAGTCTGTGGTTTAACATTGTCTTACTGAAATATGGAAAAAAGATCAATCAATCAAAATCAATCAATCAAATTTTATTTGTATAGCACATTTCAGCAGCAAGGCATTTCAAGGTGCTTTACATAATTAAAAAACAAAATAAAAACAGCATGTGACAATGAATAAACAGTAAGAAAAAGAAAAACATCGAAGACATCAAAA
>NC_051449.1:22937158-22950797 GCF_001649575.2 Kryptolebias marmoratus
TCGCTCCTCTTTAGGTCCAAAGATAATAACTTCAGTTTTGTTTCTGTTCAGCTGGAGAAAGTTTTGGCACATCCACACATTTATCTGTTCTAAGCATCTATTCAGTGATTGGATGGGTTCAGAGTCACCTGGTGACATTGTGATGTAGAGCTGAGTATCATCTGCGTAGTTATGGTAGCTAATCTTATTTCCTGTTATAACCTGAGCCAGTGGGAGCATATATATATTGAAAAGATGGGGTCCTAGGATTGAACCTTGGGGTACCCCACATGTGACCTTTGACCTCTCTGATGAGAAGTTTCCGATTGAAACAAAGAAATCCCTGTTGTCGCCTGGATGGGAGCATATGTTGTTCTAAAACTTGTATACTGTTCTGCAATAATGATGCCTTTTCTGATGTGTAAGCTGCCCATGCCAAAGGCCCTAATGCACCCCCATACCATCAGAGAGGCAGGCTTGAACTATGAGCTGCTAACATGCTGGGTTGAACTTTTCCTCTTAAGTAGGGAGGCATCTGTGATTTTCAAAAAGAATTTCACATTTTGATTCATCTGATGTCAGAACAGTTTTCTACTTTTCCTCAGTCCATTTTACTGAGTTTTGGTCCAGAGAAGACAGCAGTGTTTCTGCATGGTGTTCACATCTGGCTCCTTCTTTGCACGATGGAGCTTTAAGCAGCATTTATGGATGGACAGTGAACTGTGTTTACAGACAATGATTTGTGGAAGTGTTTTTGAGTCCATGCAGTGATGTTCAGAACAGAACCTGTGCTCTGCTGCAGGAAGGAGTGAGACATGAAGGTAAACTGGCAGAATGAGAGACAAATCAGCAAAGAACATGTTGTTTTTCTTTCATCTCAGCTGACCCGGTATTAGGTAAACAGCGTCCGAATGGGTGTTTTCTCTTCCCTTTTTCTTTTTTTTGTTAAAAAGGAGTTTAAATTTCAGACCCGGAGGTTGTGGCCTCTCAGTTCCAGCCCATCTGAAAGGAGGTGGGGTGGGGGAACCTGTCGCTGAGAATAAAAGTCCAGTCAGCTGAAGAGGTGCAGGCGTGCTCATGCACCCCCCCTCCCCCCCATCTACCAGACTAACAGGAACAACCGCCTCCAGCCAGCCGGCCTGGCCAGCTGCCTCGGGGAGATCCCAGGTGGCAAATATTCTCCTGCTGCAGGGAGCGAGCATTCGATCCCACCCTGCAGAGGTTGGGAAATCTGTCGAGTCGGTGCAGCCAGAGCTCAGTGGTTTTGGGGAGCGGTGAGGCGTGACTTTGTTGCGGTGGAACGTTTCTGGCACCCCATTAACAGCAGAATGGGACGGGTCCGGAGGCACTTTAAAGGCCCTTGGCATCCTGTCCTTTCACCTCACACAAGCACACACTTCCCAGCAGCTCACAGCTGCATGGTTCGCTCCAAGTCTCCCAGCAAAGCTCCTCCAGGGGAGCAGCGAGTTTGTTTCAGGGCTGCAGATTAATGTTGCTGTGTGTTTATTGTGTGAAACTAGTCTCATATGGGCTCCTTGCGATTTTCAGTAAAACAAGATGCAACTCAGCCTTGAGCAAAGAAACAAAAATTCAGAGCACAAGACAGAGAGGAGGGACATTTGGTTGAAAAATCAAAGAGTCATGGAGTAGAACAGACAGGTTGGTGGAGAGCTGAAAAATGATTTCTTCTGGCTCTGCAGGTTTGAGATGAATTACAGAACAGCAAAGGAAATCTGTCTCCTACCAATCACTCCATCTTCACTCAGCTTCCTGTAGTTTGTTACCTCTGAAGCACGACGACAGACAGTTTACACCTGACGTTCCCCGGCTGGGAAAACGGCACTGTGGTGCTGAAGGCCATGCTGTCTGGAAAGATCTTAAATCGACCTGCTGTCACACCAAAGGAACAGAAAACCACTTCTGCTGACAAATCACAAAGACGCAGAAAGAAAAAACACAAGAAACTACAAAAAATACAGTGGGAATGCTGAATGACTTTGCTATTAAGGTTTAAACACTCAGAATAAAAGCTAAAATTAGCAAAACAATGGGTAAAAGCTAAGGTCAGCAAAACAGTAGCTCAAACCTAAAACCAGCAAAACAGTAGCTAAATACTAAACTTAGCAGAACAGTAGCTAAAAGCTAAAACTAAAGAATGTATGCTGTAGTACATTTCAAAGGGCACAACATTTTTCAAGGATTTAAAGAACTATCCATTTATTTTAATGAGAAAAAAGTAAAGTTCAATTTTTTAGGAAAGTATAAAAGTTATAAAACCTAAAGTCGAAGCCATAATATTCTGAACACACTTTGTGATATATTATATATGTCCAAGAAACATACTGAAAAAGTAAACAGGAAATCAAAGAGAATGGTGACTCAAAAACTGTTCAAATATTAAAGGAAAATGCAATCTGATGCTGCCCATAAACACACACACACACAAATAAAACATCTATTTAAATGTATTTATTGAATTGCTTAAAGCCGTTATACATGACTGTATAACTATTCAAAACAAACAAAACAGTTCTGATTTCTTTGAATTTCCACCTATGGGGAAATGTTAAAAACAAAAGTTTTATAAATATGATGAAAACAATTACATTCTGCTTTATTATAAACAGATTGATCTGGGAGGTGTATCAGGTGCAATTTATCAAAGCTGCTCCAGCATTTATTGAAGAAGAAGAAAAAAAAAGTAATTTGAAAAAAAAATAAAATAAATTAAAAGGCAGAAAGAAAAATGGATTGTGTTCTCAAAAGATCTGCTTAATTTCAAGGCTCTGGAATACTGTAAAAGTAGTAAAACCTGTTTTATTACATACTGCTGATCTTTTGCACTACTGATGTTGTGTGTGAGCTCCTGGGAGGCTGTGTGGTTTGTACGCAAACAGATTGGGCACTTTGAATCCCAGTCTGTCGTTCGCTGCTTGCCTCTGTGTGTCCCTCCAAGCCTCACCTGCTTCTTATCCATATAACTGTCAATAAAAGGCACAAAAAAATGTTGCACATAAAACATGCAAGGGGCTGGAAGAGGCTGATCAGATAACTACAGATAAATACAGGTCAGAATTTTCTCGATAAACACTGAAAACGTCTTAGCTTTTCAAAGCACCTTCAGAAGTGGTCTTTTATCTTGAATGCAGTCTGTCCTGAGCCAACTGTAGGACTTCCTACAGAACTGATGGGACCCTACACGGGAAGCAGAGTTATTACCTGGACGGCTTAAGGCTTAAAGAGTCTGCTCAGTTGTCAGATGATTAAAACTGCTGTAATTAAACAGCAATATTTGGGAATATTCTGTAGATTTAGCCATTTGTGTTTGTTTTGTTTTAGCTAAAAGTTTTAATCAACTTTTGTTTTTTAGAACTGTTCTCTGTAAATGTCTGTCTAGTTACTGTTAATTAAAAAAGCTAAATGATTGTGCATTTTGCTGTTATTTTTGTAAAAGTAATTGAATCTTGTTAGCTACTTAAATTAATCGAAAAATAATTAGTTTGTCATTGCTTTGGTGTTTGTTCTGATTGTTTTTGGACCCGTTGCGGTCACTGTAAGCCATAATGTGTTGTGTCAGCCAGAGGACAGTCTGAGCAATGTTATTGTATTATATTCACCTAATTAAACACAAAGCAAAGCTGTGAAGAAACCAGCTGCCAGCACATTGTGGATTTTTACAGGTTCAAGTCTCCAGTCTTTGCTCTGACACCCAATTCTATGAAGTCACTAATTACTGTTTGTGTACCTTTATTTCTCTTGTTAGGTAAGTAAACTCAAGAGACAACTTCACAGAAAATTTGACTCAAATGGCTCTTAACTGTGGTAATGTCCAAACAATAATATAGTTCAGATGTCTCAATGTGTTATTATTATCACAGAAACATCAGCAGACCATACAGTGCTGGTATTTGACATCCAATTGCAAAACCTTGGGGGGTCCACAATTTACCATCAAGTCAGAGCTGATCACTGGCAGTCACCAAAAACAGATCTGTCACAAATCTGAACAGCCTCGAAGTGTTTTTACACTGTATGTGATGAATATGTGGCACATGCATCAACTCGACTGGTCTCTAGCTACAAACATAGGTAGCAACCTGTCCATACCTCCAGCTCATACGGGATCAGCTGCAGTGGCCTTGTTCTGAAACACTCTCTGAACCTGATGGTACCATACCGAAAGGTGAAACTGACAAACTGCTGCACAACACATAGAAATCTGTGGAAACCATCTAGATTTAAAGGCCTAACATTTCTTGAACAAATGGATATCGCCCACCACCTTTCGTGCCAGAATTTTAGACTAATCTTATTTTGAGAAATGTTGGTGTTGTGGCTGTTTTGATAAGAATAACTCTCAGCTACTACACATTTTAGCTCAGTATCTATAAAAATTGACTCAGTTACAGCCATTTCTGTGGTGGCCAACTTGAATTACGCTGGCTTCAAAAGGTGATCAGTTGTACTCGTACATCAAACGATTACTTCCTAAGTTTCACTAAAATCCATCAGGTGTTTCATGAGATATTTTGCCAACACAAAGACAAAGTTGACTCCAAATAACTAATACCATAACCTGTTAGCGTTGGAAACGTTATCGTATGGATTGTTTGTTGGAAAACAATACATAGCTCTATATCTGTGAAACGGAGTGAGTTATAGGCCATTTTGGGGTTTAAACTGGTGGCAGGCGATAAGAAGTATGTAGCACTGTATGAAGCAGGTGCAGTGACAGCAGCTTACTGATTGAAAAAAAAATTAAAGGGTTGAACTTGTTTAAAATATGTATACAGAATTCTTAAGTAGAAAAGAGAAACAGTATAAAAACTAACAGAGAAAAAAATCTTGCTTTGCTAAAGCAGAACTGAGAATACATCCCAACCATGTAAAGCTGAATAAAGCATTCATTTCACATTAACTGTTTGGACATTCCTGTATTCACTGAAGAGGAAACCAAATGAAGCACAGTATTTGATTATGTGACGATGGCAGCGCTTCCCTCCATTAACAATATGGCAGAATCTTGATCTGCAAGGTGCACAGGCCTGACTAATACAGTTTCACCTTATATACTTGTCATTTAGATCAGTTTTTTCTTTCTTTTTTTTTTGAGACTACTGTAACAAAAGGAGACGAATCATGTTACCAGACACGACTTGTAACAGAAACAAAGGGTAGCACACATTAAACATTAAGCAGTTCCTGAACCAATTCGATCAGAATACTGCTCCTGCAACAAATCCAACAAGTCTGTTCAGGAAGCACAAAGCAAACTGTTAAAGGGATAGTCTGGTTATTTTTGAAGAGATGTTTTGTTAAACAGTTATCAATAGCTTGTACCCGGTTAGTCGTGACATCAGTCAGAGTACAGAGAGAGAGGCAAAAAGTCTTCATTCATGCTAGGCTAATGGCTAACCAAACAAGAGCCTGTTTATTATTGTTTTTCAGGCTTAAAAAAATGACTTTTTCTCAAAAACCGTGAAAGAACACGACATTAGCTAATACTAAAGCTAGCCCATGTAGTGGTCTTTCACACTGCCATGTTGTTTTTGAGAAATACTGGTTTTATAAGCCTGAAAAATATAAACTGGCCCTTATTTGGCTCGCTATTAACCTAACATTGGCAACGACTTCTGGGGCCTCATGATTGTGTAGGATTCATACCAAAAGTGTGCATACGGCCAAAAGGCGAAAATGGTGTACGCCAAAAAAAATTTCAGATTTATAAAACCGTGTGCACGCACACCAACGAGCCATTTCCCTTTATAAATCACACCTGCATCTAAAAATTTGCGCGCAAGGTCCCGCCTCAGGTCCTGCCCTCCACACGCCCACATTCAACCATAATAGGTCAATATAAAGCACCTCATAAATGTGAAGGTGTATTTAAATGAGCCAGCTAATCAATGTTATTTCATGGTTACCAATGGCAACCACGGAGAAAAGAGTAAAGAAACTAAATTTCACCAAGGCAGAACTGGATGTGCTGGTGAGTGAGGTGGAGAACAGAAAAAATATTACTTTTGGGAGCCACAGTAGTGGCGTTACAAATAAAAGGAAGAGTTGTGAGAGGCAACACGTCGTTTCCATTGTTAATTCAGTGAGTGGGTCAGAGAGGACGGGGGCCAAGGTGAAGAAAAAATGGTCAGATTTAAGGGTGGAGACAAAAACGCGACTAACCAGCCACCACCAGAGCATGTCAGCCACAGGTGGGGGTAAGGGTGTACCAGAACTGACACCTTTTGAAAGAAGGATGGCAGATGTTGTGCAAAAAAGTGTTGGTCTCCCAAAAACTGATCGGGTGCGCCCCCGCGAGGGAGCGCGTACTGGTGTGGTGTGAGTGGTATTAAAGTAAGTCTCTTCTGCACTCTGGGGATTTGGAAAGGAGGCAAGGAGGCAGCACCTGAGGGGGGAGCCACTGTTCCCTCACACCTGTGGTACACATCACCCTGGTGATCATAAAGGAAGAGGAATGTGATGGTGAGAAAACTTATGGCTCACCAGCGGAAGCAGAAATAATAGCGCTGTTTTAAAAGCTTATGATAAAGTCGATCTAAGATTAAAGTTTGATTATGGAGTGAAATTAAAGATCTGAGATGAATCATGATGCAGTGTGGCTTCAATTCCCCATTCGCCATCTGTGTCGCCAGTTTCCCCTGTCTCCAAAACAAGCGTATTTAGTTTGCATGGCTCAGAGTTTGCGTAAAGGACCACACATTTTCCCGTCAAGTTTGTTTTATCGATCACAAACTTTGCGTGGAAAGTGACGTATGCAAGTTTCAGGCCCTGTTTTGTGCGTACAGCAGTTTTATAAATGAGACACCTGATCTTTTATCCACACTCTATGCTTTATGACTGATGTCACAGCTGATAAGCCATCAACTATTGATAAATATTTGACAGAATTACCAGGCTATCTTTTAATTATGTAACAAAACTAGAACATCTGACTTGTAATGGGAAGCAGGCCAACCTGTGACCAAAATGAAGGAACTCTGTAGCAAAATAAATATTACCAATCAACCTAAACAAAAAAAAATATATATTTATATTCCGTACCCCAAGGAATGTCAACAAAGAACAAAAAACTGTAAGAACAGGACATAGTGGGAAAAGAAATCAGACATGAAGTCTCTTATCCTTGTCCAGGAAAGAGCCTGCTCCTGAATAGGATGAGGCTTACAGCTGATGAAAGGATGAAGATGTGATTTTGTCATGTATATAAAACAAAATGACAACTGAGATGAAAAGTCTGAACTTGACAGAGCTGGTAAGCTTCAATTAAATCGTGTTCTATGGTATGGAAATTATGAACTTTAATTACCCTTAAAGTTTTAGGGTAGTTTAATAATATCAATGTTCAGTTCTGGTGGTCTAACAGTACAAGTCTGGTGTTCATCAAAAACCTTTAATAGAGTTCTAGGAGGGCCATGAAAAAGATTAAGTGTGTAAAGAATGAGAAAATAAAGACCAAAATTAAACAAACAAACAAACAAACAAAAAAACCCAGTCTTAAAGATTTTAGACGGGATTAAGTGATATTTTGGGTATTTTAAGTGGGTTTGAAGTCCCTATAAAAAGTATTCACTACCCTGGATGCTTTATGGTTTTATTGCTGTTATGAATGAATCACGTTCAATATGACTTTCATTACAAAAAAATGAGTAATATCTGTTAAATAAAAATATGTGATGTAAAATAAGTCATTGCGTAAATATTCACCTCCTTTAAAGTGACTGTCCTAATTCAACTCAGAGGAAAGATTATTGAAAACTCCAAGTCAGAGGATGGATACAAAAGGATTTCCAAGGCTTTAAACATTCCAGGAGTTCTATTGAATCTATTAAATTATCAAGAAATGGAAGGATTATGGAAGATGTGTAAATCTACCAAGAGCATGTCATCCTCAAAATGAGTGAACGTGAAGGAGGAGGACAGAGAGAGAGACCACCAAGACACTTGGAAGCAGAAGGAGTTAAAGCTTCAGCAGGTGAGATGGAGAGACTGTAAATATAACAACTGTTGACCAGGTTCTTCACCAGTCTGAGCTTTACAGGAGAGCCACTGTTTAAGAAAACTCATTAAAGCTTGACAACGGTTGGCTGTCGAGTAACACTCAACCATGGAGTCTTCCACATGCTGTTTGGCAAACTCTAGTCAAGATTTAATCTGAGTTTTCCTCAACAGAGTCTGTTTGCCACTCTCCCATAAAGCTCGGACTGGTGAAGAATCTGGACTACAGTTGTTATATTTACAGTCTCTACCATCTCTTCTAAGAAAGATTGGCCCTTCAGAGAGCTTTCAGGGGTCTTGGTGGTCTCTCTCACTATTCCCCTTCTTCATGTTCACTCAGTTTGTGAGGATGGCCTACTTTTGGTAGATTTACGTGTGCCATATTCCTTCAATCTCTTTAGGGGTTTAACAAAACTCCTGGGGATGTTTAGGGCCGTCCTTCCCCTGACTTGTACTTTTCAAAAATCTTTTCTCTGAATTGAAATAGAACAGTCATTTGGGAAGGTGGTGAATTTTTATGTAGTCACACATTTTATATTATATATTTTTTATTTAATTGGCATTACACTGTTGAAAATTGATTTCACTTTAACATTGAAGTTTAAATTAGTTTTTTTAAATTTCTGTCAAAAAGACCAGTTTCCACTGACCATCATTAATAAAGCATAAATCATCCAAGGGAGTGAATCCTTTCAGTAGGCACTGTATGTGTGAAATATGGTAATATGGTTGGTACCTGTTGTAGATAGCTCTTTGTGCAACCTCAGTTTAGAGAAATTGAATTTAATTCTGACAGGACCTGATGGTCTAACAGCTAGTCTGAGAAGAACCAAGAAAAGTTTTGATTGCTGTCATCTTAAAACTGCCAAAGTTTTATAACTGTTCATGCAAATATGATTTCATAGACCTTTACACTGCAGGAAATTTTGCATAGCACAGTTCTTTACAAAGAATTATGTGGTTATTTGCAAATTCAGTGAGCTGTAGGACCTTTGGTGCAGACTGACACACTTTCAGATAGAATATCATATTTCTGCCAAAATAACTGTAGAATGCAAACATGTTGCTAATGTAAAGGGTTCAATAATGTTTCCATGAGCTGCTGTGAAATTTTTAAGACTGGAGCTGTGTTAAGGTGATAAATCTGCTTTAGAAGAAGGCCTGCTAGAACTTGCAGTTATTAACTTGTCAATACTGACTGAGTCGACCTACTTCCAAAGCTGATTTTGCTGCTGTAAAGGGACAATTTAGTAATTTCGAAGTGATGTTCTGTCTTATGATTATCAATAGTTAGTACTTTATCAGCCATGACATCAGTCACAGAACATGGCATTTGGAGAAAGAGGCAGAAGTCTTTGCCCAGGCTAGGCTAATGGCTAACTAAACTAGGGCCCATTTTTCTCAAAAACCACACGGTGTGAAAGAACCCACATTAGCCAATATTAAATCTCTACACTTTTGCATGATGCTGGTTGTTGAGCTTACTGTAAGCTGGTTGTAGCACTTTCCTACTTGGTAACTGAATAACTATGTCCAGGAATGGCTGAAAGCTCTTAAAGAAAAAAAAGTGGTTAATATCAGCAGATTAATCGATCTATCTCTACTGAGCCTAATTAGTCAGTCCAATGGTTTACTCAACTCCTGGCAGACTGGTACTTCAGCAAACGCTGTTCTTTAGGCCTAATGTCACAGCTAATAAGGTACCAACTACTGATAATTAGTTGTTCTGTCTACTGATTAGCCAGAACATCACTTCAAAAATCCTCAGACTATCCCTTTGTAACAAGCACAATCTTGAAAATATCCTAATTCAGGTAAAAAGCTATTCTTTAAACCTTTACACAGCCACCACTTTTGCATTGAACTGTTATTTCTGCAGAAATATGAAGAAATACCTGTCAGAAGTGACTCCATGATGCATTGGAAGTGTTACAGTTCACTGCAGAAGTCACTTTTAGCAAAAAAGCGTATAATTCAATGTAAACAACTGAAATGTAAAACTGATGGCAGAAACCACTATAAATTTTTTGAAATTGGACTCTCACAAAACATCACAGGGTCTTTTTGTTCTTTTAGACATTTTTTCCTTTTTATGGCACTCCATATTTACTGGCTGTCATAAATGCATATCAGGCAGGACACGTTGAGCCCATCTGGACACACATATGGAGATGAAAGGTGAGGGATGGGATCATGGCGATACCGCAGCTTGTTAAAAAGCACAGTAGAAATCTTCAATATTTACAGTGAGTAAAGTGAATACATTCAGGCAGCAGGAGAGACGCCCTCTCCCCTGTACGAGGTACATTTGGCACTGCTAGTACTTGATCCGTCTCCACACACTCTGCTCAACTCCTTTTCTCGCCTCATCAGATTAAACAAAAAGTCAAGCTGAAGCTTCCATAAATCAATGCGTTGCCGTTGAGCTTACTCTTTATTTGTGTGATACTCTTGGGCCTGAAGTGGAGGGCCGGCACAGCAATACTGAGACTGTGGTTTTATAGGACAGGAACCAGGTCAATCCAGTTCTCCTGTAGCCTGTTTAACCCCCCGCTCCAGTGAGCAGGAGTCTTTGGTTCAGAAGGCACATGAGTGCATCTTTCCACAAAACTCCTCCTGTAATCTGTTGTCTAATCTCCTTGGATGCAAAAACCCTGGTGGTGAGTCGGCCTCGCTGAGGGCTTCTCTTCTCCCCACGTCAGTCCGTTCCCCAGTTGAGTTTCATCGTCCGCTGGGAACGGCAGAGGGAGGCTGGTGGTGCGTGTAAACTCAGATTCCTTTGGTGAGATCTGTGATCACGTTGGCCCTCACCAACTTACGAAGGAACTCTTTCTCCTTGGATATGTCGTGCGTCCAGGACTGCAAGAAAAAAAAAAAAGAAAATTCAGAGACAGAAAACATCACAGATTATGAAAAAAATAAAATAAAATGCTAGGCCTGTATTTAGCAGAGCCTTCATCAAAAGCACAGCTATATTCACTAACCTGCAAGTTTATCATCACCCCCCGCTGAAAGGTGGACGATAATGTTTTTGCCCATCAATCAATCAAATTTTATTTGTATAGCACATTTCAGCAGCAAGGCATTTCAAGGTGCTTTACATAATTAAAAAACAAAATAAAAACAGCATGTGACATTGAATAAACAGTAAGAAAGAGACAAACATCAAAACCCCGCACTCTAACCCTAATTTAGCCATAAGCAACTCTAAACAGGTGGGTTTAAGTTGAGATTTAAAGGCACCCAGTGTTTCAACTGCCTGTGTGTTTGTTAGCAAGTTATCACATGAACCACTAGATGGATTTTATTAAAACCTTCAGAAAGTATTTACTAGATGTACATCTACAACTGATTAACCTTTTGCATAAATCCAACTCAAGATGGTCGTAACAGAGAATTGACATTAGCCAACACAAAAATGGCTTTCATAGACAATTTTACAGACACTGAACCAAAATGTGATGTAGTAGATGAGTCATCCACAACACACACACTGAGTGTGACATCTCACAATATCACATGAGATCAGTCAAAATGTTATTCTCAAGGTTTGACCAAAGCATCTACAACTTCATCATTTCTCAACATGATCTTAGTCCAAAACTCTGGCATGAAAGGTGGTGGGCGACACGCATTTCTTCAAGGAATGCTGTCTTTATTGTTACTTTAGTGTTTTTAGATTGCCAGTGAATTTACACGTGGGTGTTCCATGTCAGGGAGGCCCCGGTAACATACGTCCAGGCAAGAGACATCCAGTTTCCTGCTGTCTTATATCCATACGTCTTTTTAACCCGGTCTTTGTCTGGTCTGTCACCTGGGACCAATCTACCTTGGGAGACCCTACTGGGGGCAATTCTCCCCGACAGCATCGCTCCTAGGATCATTCAGGCACACAAACTCCTCCACCACGATAAGGTAGGAGGATCCTTTATATTACTCTAAAAAGTACAAATAGTAACTTTCATTTTCACCGTTCAAATGAGGATTGTTCAAGTTTGACAGGGTTCTCATTACAGCAGCCAGTGTAGGAAGGAGCTGGCAGCAAGAAATAAAAGCAGCTCTTTATCATTTCTTTCCTAATTAAAGGCATGGAAGGAATGCATATCACCCGCTGCCTTTCATGCTAGAGTTTTAGACTAAGATCATCCTATTTTGAGAAATGATGAGTTAGAGGTTTTGATCAAATCTTTACCAAAAAAACCAACAAAAACTGTTATGCACAATCTCACGTGATACTGCCAGATGCCACATTCAGTACATGTTAAAGGTAATGTATGTTACGAATAACTTTTGGCTACTGCTACACCAAAAGTTTTGCTCAATATCAAAAATTCACAGAGTTAGAACCATTTTCTTTTTAAAGTCAATTTGGTGTGGTGGTCATCTTGAATTGGATTGACTCCAAAAATTAATCAGCTGAAAAAGCTCATCCAATGATTACTATCTTAGTTTCATTAAAATTCATTCAGTGGTTCATGAGATATGTTGATAACAGACACATGAACACACACACAAAGGCAAAAACATTACGGTCTTTGTGCAGTTAGTGCAGCTACCGTACATTTCTGTAAGGAATACAAGTCTCCTTTCAGAGGAGAAACAGCTCTGTTCCCCAAAGTGGAATACAAATCTGAGTGGACTGTTTTACAGCTGTGTGGTTTCAGAGGAGAACCACTGACAGGCAGCAGTTTGGCTTTTTGGCTCCAAACAGAAAGGCCAAAAGCATTTCCATTAATTAGCCACATGTAGCCGATGATAACAATGCTGATGAAGATGATGATAATAAATGCCAAAGATTCACTAGGAGTTTAGACAAAGGTTATCATCATATTGAGCTCATGGTTTACACTCACCAGCATGTGGGTGACATCTCTAATTCCACTGCTTTTCAGTGTAAACACTAAGAAGACAACATGACTGATGGAGACAAAAGAGCTCTGTCAGGAGTGTGATCAAACGACACACAATGCTGCGGCCACTGATGAAAGACCCGCACTGCTTTAGTGTGGCTGATTAACCTATTTTGTCTTTTTTTTTTTTTCTTTTGGGTTCCATTTTGTTTTGTTTAGAACACAAGAAGAATTGGTCAGATGTTTTTCATTAAAAGGAACCTTTATTCCCTTTTTTTTGTGTTTCTGATATATCTGGTGGCTTTTACTAAAATAACTACCTGATGTCCCGTATGGCAATTGTAAACATAATGTACACCTTTCTTTCAAGTTTTAATTTTATTGTGTAAGAATAATAAAACTTACCCCTCCCTGGGCTGCCACCTTACCGTGGTGGAGGGGATTGAGTGTCCCAATGATCCTAGAAGCTATGGCGTCAGAGGCTTCATGCCCCTAGTAGGGTCACCCAAAGCAGACAGGTTCTTGGTGAGGGATCAGACAAAGTGCAGCCCAAAGACCCCTTATGATGATTAAAAATTTTGGACACAGTGTTCCCTCATCTGGACGCGGGTCACCAGGGCCCCACTCTGGAGCCAGGCCTGGAGGTGGGGCACGTTGGCGAGCGCCTGGTGGTCGGGCTTTCACCCATGGAGCCCAGCCAGGCACAGCCCGAAGAGGTTACATAGGTCCCCCTTCCCATGAGCTCACCATCTATGGGAGGGGCCAAAGGGGTCGGGTGCAATGTGGGATGGGTAGTG
>NC_051449.1:22951370-22968207 GCF_001649575.2 Kryptolebias marmoratus
GCGTCCCCTGATCTGACACCGAGTGGTGTTCTGTTGTTGGACTTCTGTGCTCGTCATGGATTGTCCATAACGAACACCATGTTCAAATATAAGGGTGTCCATATGTGCTCTTGGCACCAGGACACCCTAGGTCGCAGTTCAATGATCGACTTCGTTGTCGTTTCATCTGATCTGCGGCCGCATGTTTTGGACACTCGGGTGAAGAGAGGGGCGGAGCTGTCAACTGACCACAACCTGGTGGTGAGTTGGCTCTGAGGCGGCTTATCGGAGCTGTGGCCGCAAGGTAGTTGGTGCCTGTTGCGGCGGCAACCCTTGAACCCGCTGGTGGACAACAGCGGTGAGGGATGCTGTCAGGCTGAAGAAGGAGTCTTATCGGGCCTTCTTGGCCTGTGGGACTCAAGAAGCAGCTGACAGGTACCAGCAGTCCAAGCGGCATGCGGCTCGGATGGTCGCTGACCTTGACTCGGGATGTTGTGGGTCGGTGGGCGGAATACTTCGAAGACCTCCTCAATCCCACCGGCACGTCTCCCATTGAGGAGGCGGAGCCTGGGGACTTCGGGTCAGGCTCTCCAATCTCCGGTGCTGAGGCCACCGAGGTGGTTAAAAAAACTCCTCGGTATGAGCTGCTTACAGGCCGACAGCCTGAGATCAGTTTGTGATTCAGAGCAGTTTGTTATTGAGGAAAAAATATAAACTATCCATGTGTGATTAAACAAACCTGCTCTTGATTAGTTTACTCTGGTGTGAGAGTTCATAAACGCTAATCTGATGTGCGGTAATGTTAGCATCCGGTTAGCACTGTTAGCTTCAAGTTAGCAATATTAGCTCTCTCCTGCCGTCTTTATGTTGATCTGAGGTGTCATGTACTGTGTCGTGTACTGATGTCAAGGCAATGATCTGGGGGTAATCAGTTCTCACTGTTGCACGTTCCCAACTCAGTCGTTATGCACGTTGGTTTGTTGGCCATGATGGTCCTGGTGATCATCAGAATCCAAATCGGAAGAGTTTTCATCTGATTCCAGAGATCCAGACGTCGGTTCAGGTTCATACTGGTATGGTGTTATATTCATTACTCCCACAGTCTTCAGGCATTTTTTTGTGTTCAAAAAAGGCTTCTTCTTCCATTTCCACTAATAAACAACCGGACAGTTTTGGCGTTCTTGGCCGGCCGTGGCACAGCGCATGTCATGAACTCCGCCCGACAAATCACCCACTTCGGAAATTATTAACTAAAATGCTAAGAACCGTTTATTTAACTTTTAGGTCAAAAAATGGGTCCCTGGATCGTTGTGTGGATGTGTTTGACTAAATAACAAACATGAAGTGTTATTTTTTTTTAGATTTGATTGTAGTTCAGCTTTAAGATTTTGTCTTTAGTTCTTTCTTTAAGGCCAGAGTAGATAAAAAGAAGCAAAAACATGTCCTCCAAAGCAATAAGCTGTCTTACCATTATTAATTACCTTATTAAAACTAGTAATTGGAACAACTATCATGAAAAAAATAAACTTAAAAAAAAGGCACTGGTATTCAAACGCTCACCTCTCTAATAGCAGACATCTTGATATTCTCGTAGTAGTGCAGAGGTGCATGAGGTGCAGACATGTCGTAGCCAAAACCCGCCACTGCCACCTCGTCACAGTTGTGCAGCGCCATCGTTATAGCAACTGTTCCCAAAGTTGGAATGTTCTGCAATAGATCAAATATTCAGTAAATTAAATAAATAAATGTGGACTGTACAACAGAGTATTAGGGGCACTCAAAGAAAAAAAATTACAATGTTAAGAAAAAAGTTGTCTTTCAAGACTCAACTGGAGAATACCAACATGTACGAGTGCTGACCGAGAAAAACTTAAAACATCTGAAGCTTATGAAAATATCTGCCATTATTGTTTTTCAGTAAAACTAATATTGCATCCTAAAAAATGAAATAATAATAATTAAGGAACTCTGAGTGTATTTAGAAGTCAACACTCAATGTTTGAGACTATTATTATAAAGGAATAAAACAAGTTCTGTGAGTCCCGCTGCAGCAGGAGTAGCAAACTGCACATGGAGCTGGTTCAACTAAAATATGACATGGTATTTTGTAGTTAACCCAGTAGAAGCACATCCATAATCCTCACATACAGTACCTCCTCACATACAGTAACAAAAAACAGAACAAATACAGTTTGGTTCAAGAGAACAATGGGGTTCATGTTCTTTGGTTTAGTCTTGAAAGATGACCTTCTACAGCTACTTTTTTGTGAACAATATTGTGATTTTTTTTCTAAATAACATTTAGGCTTTTTTCTTTAAACAATGTGACTTTAATCTCAGCATTAATTCTTTAATGTCAAAACTGGAAAACAAGCTAAATCAGATCTTCAGTTTTTTTTCTTCTGTGGCCTTATTCCAACCTTGTTGGATTGTCATCGAAAGCTTACTACTTGTGTTTTGGTACAAGCTTTAATTCTGTCACAGTCTTTATGCAAACTTGTCCATAAATCCTGTTAACCAACAAACCGTATCAACCACATAACCACATTTGCTTTAATGACAGTGCAGTTGCAACCATTGGATTTTCAATTACAATTATGGCTTACAACATTTATAAAAACAAGTTCGGTCTTGTGACATGATTCTAGTGAAGCCTTTTAATGTTTTAGCAGTCAGTCTTCAGTGCTCACTCACAACTCACTCCTAATGCAAAGCAAAAAGATGGAAAAAGTTTGATTTAAACTCAGAAACTGACTGAGAACAGAAAGGTCCTTTCCAAAGACCAATAAAGCTTTACGTTTCTAGGATTTCTATAATGACTGAAAAATCATGACTGAGTTTTTGCCATAATCAGGCAGTGAAAACATGCATTGGTTCCTCCTGTGTACTTCTGGCTTTGTTCTGCTCAATGGCTGCTAACTGACTTTGAGTGCCTGGTGATTAGCCATTACCTCTAAGATGCGACCCCTGCAGATTCGACTGCTGCACAGTGATCTACAGGGTTGAACTGGGCTTCCTAAACGCCCTGGGCGGCGAGAAATCTGAGGTGTACAGGGGCTCTGTGTATGTGATTGCACGTGTGGATGTTGCAGAAAAAGAGAGGAAAGAGAAGCGGTGTTGGGGGGAAGAAAAAAATGCAGGTGGAGAGGCGAGTGTCGAAGGAGGCCCCATTTAAATCATTACCCTGATTTGCAGCCCTCAGGGTAGGTGGAGCTGAACCAGCAGCTGGCGAACCTCCTACTGCGTGTTCCAATGCAGATTATTTTACACACAAGCACCCGTGCACACTCAACATAAACACCAGTTTAACAAACAGATCTCATTAATTTCCATACACATAAACACACACTACAGGGGTCAGAGTGGAAGACTGAAGTGTTCTAAGGAAAGGATGTGCCAAGTCCTGCTGCTCCACAGCCTGCACTGCATGACACAGCAACACAAACATACAGCCACAAACCCTCTCTGTATGACACACACACACACACACACATGTTCAACACGTGTTGCAGATTGGAGTTCATGCAGAGGAGTTCTGGTGGCCCCAGAGGGCAGTCTTAGAGTGATACACTCCTCATGTCACCTCTATTTTTCTAACAATGTTCCCCCTCTGCTTTCAAAACAATACAAACGAAGAATGAACATTTTCAAATGTATACACATGCACACACACAAACAGTTATTTACTAAAACTCTGAAGAACAGTTTGTGATTCTGCTTTGTACGCTGCTTGTTTCTTAGAAAACAAATTCTTTGTTCTTTGGGCTAGAGTTTCTTGAAAGAATGCATATCGCTCGTTACATTTCATGGCAGAGTTTGAGACTCACATCATCTTATGTTGTAACTGAGTTGTAGCTGTTTTGGTCAAACCTTGGAAATACTTCATGGACAACCTCATGCAATGTTGCAAGATGTCACGCTCAGAGTATGTTGTAATGGACTTACTTCCACATCAAATTTTAGCTTAATCTCAATAAAAATCAACTAAGTTAAAGCCATTTTCAAGTTGGCTAATGTCGATGAGTCATGACAGCCATCTTGAGATGGATCAACTTCAAAAAGGTGATCAGTTGTAGATGTACATCCAATGATTATTTCCAAAAGGTTTTATTAAAATCCATCCAGTGATTTATGAAATATTTTGCTAAGAAACAGAATTGACTTCACATAGTTAACAGCAAATTTTTAAACAAAGATCTCACACAATCTGTTAGCACTCAGAATAAGTGTTGAGAATCTCTCTCAGCTACTACCACAACAAATTTTGGCTCAATATCTGTAAGAAAAAACAAACAAACAAAACATTATTGTCCACCTTGACCTTTCAATAACAGGTGATTATAAATCAGGTCAAGACCTACTGAAAGGTCCTCAGATTGAGTTAAACGAGTTCCAAACAAAGATCTTATTTTGGAGAAACCAGTCTGTACAAGGCTTGAAGCAGGTAATAAGGTTCTTAATGTAATTTTTCTCTCTTTTAATTTGTAAAGTGCAGCAGGTACACTGCAACAGTGAGATGAGGAACCAAAGGCTTTACTTCAAATGAAGTAAATAGTTTGCAGACCCCTGATCAGAACCTCTTTGAGTAAGTGAGACATTTGACTTGCATAAAATAAAGCAGAAGTTTTTAAATGACTCCAGAAACCAGAAATTACGCAACATTTTTTTGTCCTGTTATAGTTCCTGAATAGAAGGAGTGTTGCAAAAGTGGGGCACAATGCAGAGGGGCTGTAAGGAATATGTTTCACAATCCAAAATATACAAATTTAAGTCCAAACAAACACAGTCAGAGCTATTTAATCAAACTGTGTTATCTGTGTGATCAGCCATAACACTATGATTACTGACAGGGGTAGAGAAAAATAGAACATTCTGCATGTAAGTGGGTACAAAGCAGCAAAAGTACCAAGCTGTAATGGCTACACCACTGGGTCTTCGCAGGTGCATCTCTTGTGGAAGTTCCCAGTCTGCAGTGGTCAGGACCTCCCAAAGGTGGTTTAGGGAGGGGGAAAAAAGTAGAACTAGTGACAGGGTCATGGTGTGGCCAAGGCTCAGTGATCCATGTGAGGAGCGAAGGCTGGCCTGTGTTGTTTGATCCAACAAAGGAGCTTCTGTAGGTCTAATTGCAGACAAACTTATCAGAGTTTTTCATCACAGTTTTTTGTGTATGGGGCTGCAACGCAGTCAGGCTGTCCATGCTGACCAGAAGGAACATTAGTGGGATTTGTTGGACAAATAAGTCCAATCCTTGGAGGGCTCAGCAAGCAACTCACATGACTTACAGGTATATTCATTTTTTTTTAATTAAGTAGGGTTGAGTTGTAGCAGTCAGGACAATCCCAGTTTGGAGATTCAGGAAGACATTCTCAGAAGGGAGTTGAGCTAAAAGCTTCTCAAAGCAGGGAGCATTAAAAAGCAAATCTTTTCTATATAAAAAGGTCCCCACAGGAACATTTTCCTCCCAACATTTTATTTGATCATTTCTAAAAATATTCTTTTAAATATGGCCCCATTTACCCTGGTTGGGTAGACTGCATCTGAACCACAGACTGTATATTTTATACTGTAAAGTCCTAGGATTTCAACTGTAAACACAACAAGATTAAAAAGACAAGGATGGTGACTACAAAAACAAGAAAAATTCTTTATGTGGACTGATGATAAAGAGGAACCTCAACTATGTGCCGCATTAAACTACAAGACCAACAAAGTGCAGTGTTTACTAAAAGTCATGTCAAACTTTCTATTAGTCCTCGGAAATCCAAAGTTTTTAAAAAGAAGCCCCTGAGAGAAAATAACAGCTGAATAAAAGAGGGGGAAAGTAGATTAAAAATAGGATACATAAAATAATGAAACAATGAAATAATAAGAATCACATACAATAAAATATTAAAATGTATATAATAGTTTCCTATACATCCTGTATACAACAGAGATGATTTTTGGATAATTTCAGGGATGGCAATTCACTGGTCATCAGCCTTGTCTGATCATTGAAGTAATACGGTATTTGAAGGTTAGAGGTAGGGCTATGATGTCATAGTTATAAAAAAAATTGTGTTTAGACCTTTCACACGAAAATGCAAGGGTGGCTTTTAAAAAATGTCCTGCTCTGGAATTCAGTTTCAAAAAAACAAACCAAAAAAAAAACAAACACTTAGCTCCTGAAACGCTGTTTGTGTGCAAGATTGAAACAATTAAAAAATAATTTGCACATTCACAAAAAAATGTTTCCGTTTGGGTGGGGCCTGACCTTGTCTTCTTGGCATGAGACAGTTGTTTACTTTGTCTCTATTTTCTCAGTTGTACAATGTCTGTATTGCTATGTGCAATTGCATGCAGAATGGCTGTTTGATGTATGTTTTTACTGCTCAGCTGCGACTCTGTCTAATCCCAAACCAAAAACTAGAAACACACTAAAAATGAGGGATTATTAAAGCAAAAACAATATGACTTTTTCTGGAATTAGCAACACAGACATTGTTCAGTTAGAGTTGTTTGATGTTCTTTATGAATCTTGCATTGAGAAGCTTTTAGCTCGAGTACCTCATGAGAATTTCACCTTGAATCTTCAAACTGGAGATAACATCACTTTAAAGGATCTACTAATGACAGCTTGTGGTCAGACACATCAGAAGGCCTTCAGAAGACCAGCGGTCTGGGGTTTTGGCAGAAAAATCAGGATCAATTCAATATTAGAAACAATGTTATGGCTAATCCTATTCTTAGTTAATTATTTTAAACCCCTAAGTATTTAAAGAATCCAATTAAAAAGAGGTGTAAATGACAACACTGTAGAGCTGAGTAACATCTTACCCCTTTGCCCATTAATCCATTGTTGAATGGCAGGCCTATAAACTGGAATGCAGCCTCTTGGATAAAGAAGGGATTGAGGATTCTCAGCTCCGTTGGCTCCCGAGGCACACGGTGGGCTACAGACTTCCAGAAACCATCCAAGCCCCTCTTGAGAGTCAAAAAGGAAACAGAGAAGACAGAACATTGTATGTCAGTCATCTTTAACATCAGAGGTAGACTAAGTTTTGATTTTGCAAGAGACATAATAGAAAACTGACACGACATCTTCACCTGGAACAGCTAAGTGAAGTTTATCAAGCAAACATTAAAGTGGGATTATCTTTTCCAACTCTAACATAAAACAGTCACCAACCGCGAGCCAGACCCTTTCTACTATTCATTAAGGAAATGGCTTTTTGGCCTTTAGTGGTTAAAGTAAGGTTGCCAACAGGGCATCAGTTATAATGACCTGTCAAAAAAAGAAAAAAGTAACAGTCTGTGAGGACTGCAGCTGCTTTGGAGCCATGCAGAAAGTATCTTCAAGGTTTAACTGATGTTTAACAAAATTAATCTCTCAGTTACACTGCTGTTTATTCAACCAAAATCTCAACATAAATTAAGTACAGTTATATTAAATGTGTATATAGTCAAACAGCTAAAGAAATGAAAGCACTGTGAAGAAATATCAATTTCAATAAATCCTTCATCCTGAACAACAAATTTATGATTCAAACTGAAATAATATTAAGTTTCTTTATATGTTAGAAGATGTGCAGCTTGGAAATCACACAACTTCAAACTGTACTGCTGGCTAACATCTGCACTTAAATAAGGCATTGGAAAGGAAATGGTTCAAAACCCCTCCCTGACCTCAGGGTGTTCTGAAAGGCCCCAGGTCTTTTTACACAGGGCAATCATCATCAATCGCTAGGACAACCTGTCAGACGGGCCAGCGACACCACCTGAATCAGGTCATGTCGTGCTAACGAAACACTTGTTTAACTCTGTTCTAAAACAACACCCACTGGATGTCACGGAAATGAGACACTCACAGAAAGAAAAATGCCTTCAAAGTGTAATTCAATAACCAATCTTGACCTCCTAAACTCTAAAGACAAGATTACGCTTTGGCTTAATTCCAATTCCACCTCTTGGCTCTACAACCAAGTGGTAACTCACAGTTTCCCTGCTCAACTGCATGGCCTTTGTGGTAAAAATAAAGATGCAGGTAAATTCATTGGTGCCCTTACAGCTCATTAAAACAATGCTTCCTTTTCAGTAAAAAGTAGCATCTTTCATAAAAATTATCATCTAAAATGAATACATCCTATATTGTTTTGGCTTTGAAATCCCAGAGGTGGGTGGTGGCAGCTTGGTGTGAAAAGTTGCTGGGTGTCATCACTGATCTTCCCTCGGCAATAAATCTGTTTTAAATTTGTTGATTAATGTCACAAACGGGTGGTCGCACATATCACACATCACCACATTGAGCCACTAAACCAGATGACCTTTTTACATGATGACTATTTTGTCTCTGGTACTACATTGTCTCAGGGATGGGCTGGTTTCAAACCCCCTCGCCCCATTCAGAAATCACACAAAGGCAGCCAGAAGGCGTCTAAGTCTTGGACTGAGGTGTCTTGTGAATCTAGCGATTCAGTTAAAAGCAAATATTTAATGTACATTATATTTGCAAGCCTTTATTTAGTGATAAACAAAAAAAAAAAAAGATTTTTTGAAGGTCAAATTAGTTGTGTGCTTTTTATGTTGTTTTTTTATTATTGTGAAAGAGTACCAGCAGTTGTATCCATGTTTGTAAGTGGCAACTCATATTTTAATTTTTCACAATGAATGGACTTGATGGTACAAACATAACTGCAAAGTTGTAGCCATAAATCACCAATTGAGCCTGGGACATCCTGTGACAATGTGAGCTTGTATAAATGAAACCGGTACCATGGCACCATAGGAGGAATTGAGTGTACCTCAGTGGCACTGATGTGGAGCGCTACGCATAAAATGTGCATCAAATATCTCCCATTCTAAATTTAATGGCCAGCTGGTCACACAGACCACCTGCCATCACTACATCACACCTCAAGATACATTGCCAGCTTATCCTCTAATGTATTGAAGGTCATAGTATTGTTACTACTTCGCATCCTTATCAGATGCCCAAACCACCTCAACTGACTTCTATTGATGCAAAGGAGTAGCAGCCTGACTCCAAGCTCCTCTCGAAGGAAAGAGCTTGGAGCAACTTGTGTCCGGGATCTTGATCTTTTAGTCACGATCCAAACCTCATGACTATAGGTGAGAGTTGCAATGTAGATAGACTAATAAATTGAGAGCTTTGCCTTTCAACTCCACTCATTCTTCACCACGAGAAACCAAAGCAATGCTCTCATTATTGCAGATGAGGCCCTGATTCGTCATGTCATCTCCTGCTCCACACTACCATCACTTGTAAACAAGAGTACCAGATACTTGAACTCCTCTACCTAAGGCTCTCATCCCTGACCTGGAGGGAGCATTCCACTCATTTCTGGTTGAGAACCATGGTCTTGGACCTAAAGGGAGCTGATTCTCATCCGAGCCACTTCACACTCAGCCATAAACCATCCCAGTGCACTGTGCACTGCAGGTTACAGTCTAAAGGTGCCAACAGAACTACATCATATGCCAGAGACAGAGACAAGACTCTGAAGTTCCCAAACCAGACACCCTTCTCTCCATGACCGCACCTTGAAATCCTGTTCATGAACATCACAGACAGGATCTAATCTGCACTGAGAACAAGCTCAACTTTGTGCTAAGAATGCAGACAAAGCTCTTGGTTTGGTTACACAGGAACTAGTTAGACTTTAAAACTGACCTTGGCACCCCATACCCCCACAGTGAACCCCTACCTCTACCTTACAGAATTCTTCAGGGAATGCAATCACAAGCCTTTTCCAGATCCACAAAACACATTTAGAATGACGAGTCAAACTTCCACGACCCCCTTAGCTACCCTATAAAGGTAATAATCTGGTTAACCGTTCCTTGGACGGGATGAAATCCACAATGCCTCTCCTGAATCTGAGGTTCAATGATTGGTCGGAGCCTCCCTTCCAACACCCTGTTGTAAACTTTCCCAAGGTGGCTGAGAGGTGTGATCCCTAAATAATTGGAAAACACTCTCCGGTCCCCCTTTTTCAAAAATGGGAACCACCACCCTGGCCTGCCATTCTGCAGGTGTTGTCCCATGATGTTTTCATGATAACCCCACAACGTCCAGAACCTTCAGTATCTCTGGACAAATCTCATTCGCCTTGGCGCCCCGCCACCAGGAAGATTTTTTTTTAACTATCTCAATGACCTCTGCCATGTTATTAGACTTGACTTTCCCTAAGTCCTCAGATTCTACCTCCTCAAAGTACATACCAATATACAAACACTCACAAAAATAAATAAATAAACAGATATTTTTGCTTCAATTTTGGACAATGGAATTCAAAAGAGTCACTTCATCCATCTTCATTATGTCATTTATGTGCCCCTCCAATTTGGTGTACGATGACAATTTTCTTTTAAAAATTAAGGAATTGCAGTCATATAGCTGTTCAAGAAGTGAATCGGGAAACCACATCAACAGCTTGATAACTATTCCATGACCCCAAAGGAAAGAGAGCACCTACTCCATATACATGAAAAATAACAGGAACATGGCCACATATTACAGTAAAAGTAAACAAACATGCTACAAACTAGCTGTGTGTTCTTGACTGACTGACAGTGGGAATTCCTAAAGGCATAAAGCAATAGGGTCTGCAGATGTAAATGGGAATCACCTGTTCAAACAGTCTAGCACCCACCGTGCCACTTTTGATATAGCGATGCATAACTCTGTTTAAATGTGTGTGTGTGTGTGTATAAGTGTGTGTTGGTAGATGCAGTAGCAACAAGTCTGCTGACTTTGTGGCGGCTCTTTTTGAAAGTGAGGCCTGCTCTGTGCCTTCAGCAAGCTGCAACAGGAACAGCAGCTTATCTCTCCTGTCAACACAGCTTATGTTTGCCAGGAATCTATTTAGCGGAGCTGTTTGGATGTGTGCACGTCTGTGTGCACTGAATAAAGAAAGTAATGCTTTTTTTCTTTATTCTAGGAAGAAGAGAGGCTCATGACACATAACACACACCCCTCGCTTTACAGAGCAATGACCTAACATGTATACAAACATAAATGTCATAGGGTGGGGATCTTTTTGAAGATTTTCAGACAAGTACAGGTGGCTTTGAGAAATGTAAGAGCAATTAGCATGGAAGGATTCAGGGCTGTTATGAAGGAGGGGGTTGTGGGTGCTGTTATTAAGTTAAGGAATGTGGGAAGTTGCTTACATTAAAAAGTCAACTGAAACCTCCCACAGGGTGCTGAGAAGCTGAGGATTTAGCCCTCAAACAACTACAGAAAAAACAAAATGACACCAGCTGAGATGTTGTGTTTGTGTCCAAGATTTAGTAACAAAATGTGCATTAAGGACAGGTGAGTGTTAAGATAAACAAATAATTTAAATCTTATTTTGCTAAGTTTAAAGTTTGTCAAGATAAACTGTTGCAATAGTGGCATTCAAACATGGACAGGAAGTTACAGAATGTTCTTTACTCATCAAGCACTGACAGACATGATCAAAGGTGAACTGAAATGTGTAACTTTGAATGGTTGGACCGTGGATGGGTTATAGTTGGAGAGGAAATGACTGTTTCCTCTTATCCTGCAATAGCTTTGTGGTTAAATTGGGCTGGATCATTAGATTTAAATGTGTGCACAAGGCTGTGTGCTCCAATAAAGCACCTGTTAAAACAATCACAAAAGGGGAGTGTTAATTATTTGCAATGCAATGAAATAAAACTACAGAAATGTCAACAAAACTCAGTCAGAAGAACTTAAAATTACTGAAGGATTACAGGTGATGCAACGTAAAAAAAAAAACTGCCAACCTCAAACTAAAATGTAAATATTCTGATGAGAATTTATTGTTGGTTTTATTGATGGTTGAACTTCAGGAATGTTCAGGTTTTCTTATTGCTCATAAAAGATCTGAGGCTGGATTCATAAAAATTCCAAATGCGAAAAGTTTCTCTAAGTGGCCAATTGTGAAAAAAATTCTTAGAATTGCTGGTTTTTCCAAAAAACAAAACAAAAGAGGGGATCTGAGTAAAGACAATTTATTCTTAAAGCATCTCAACACTTCTTAGCCTGTTAGGTCCCTGCAGCTTTTCTGAGGTTCCTGCTCGAAAATAACATGCCTAAAATGAATTAAGTATTTCTCCGCAATTACAAACTCTGCTGAAACCATCCTGGTATCAAAATAAAGCTAATGCTTGTGAGATTTCGTCAGAAGTGTAAGCATCACAGCAGATGCAGTTGTTTCACACAAAATGAGGATGGAACACAGGAAAAAAAAGAGAGAATTTTTTTCCCTCTGGAGATCTGTGAGATGTCTGCTTTCAGCAGACACATTGGTTGGTTGCGTACATGCCGCAGGGTGAACAGCCAAGTTTTGTGTTTACGTCATTTTGCACAATTTGTTTACTTGCTAATTTAATTGCTTGTGGTTTTAACTGAGTTTGGTGATTGTAGAAAGGATTTTTATTAGGTTTTAGCCAAGATTCTGACATTTCTCTGAATACCATGCACGTCTACGTTAAATAATAGACCATACATTACCAGAAGTAGTAAACCAGAAGTGCAATTCTGCCCCCTGTACAAAGACTGTGGGGCTTAATGGGTTCAACCTTAAGGTGAAAAATGTGTAAGAGTGGAGAGGATGACATAATATATGAACTAGATTAATAAACTGTTACAAATTGGATTGTGCAAGGGTCATGTTCATGACTGATCTTTGAGATATGATTACACATCTGACAATGTTAAAATGACAGTGGTCACTGTGTTAAAATATTTGGCAGCAGAAAAGGCAACAATGCAGTAGTGATGATTTGGGTCAGCCACAGTCTTCTTCAAGCAAACTGATCCTACAAACACTTTTTGCACATGACATTGTGTCGTACTTTTTCTTCTCACTTCTCGGGTTCAGAAAACCTCATAAATACAGCAGATTTCCCTGATGCCGTCAGAATAACTGATACAACCTGAATTTGAAATATTTCATTGTGGGAAGATGAAAATGTGAGGAGAGTGGTACCATAGTCTAAATGTTCAGGATATATTCGGTGCCATCCACTATTTGCTCCATCTCTGACAAAGAGTGCTGCTGACTCAGAACCACATCAACTTCCGCCTCCTTTCTGTCTTTGGACATTACAAATAGAACAACAAAGCCCCAACAGTCCCACTGTAACTAGGCTGTTAGTGTTTGAGTCAGTATGAACAACAATTTATTTCTCTTTGTATGTTTTGTTGTTAAGATAACCATCATGATTCTAATTGTAAAAGTGGATATATGAGAAATGTTTGGGAAATAACCCTTCTCATCTATGAAGTATCCTTCAGTTGCAGTTGAAAACAAGCAAAAATCACCAAAACTACTCGCACTTAACAATTCTAACATTAGGAGTCAATGAGGATAATTAGACTGTATAAAACAGTGGTTCTCAAACTAAGCTAAACAACACTAAGCTCTCCAACTATAAGACCGACACTAAAAACAGTGATACAAGCTTACAAGGTTATATTCAGATCAAACATAAACTAACCAAACCCCCACCACTAACCCAATTTGAAGGGTGTGAATTAAGATATGATAGTTCGTGCAATCATTGTGGTAAAATATCACCACATACATTGCAGTTTTGGCTCTTGTTCTGCCCCACAACAACTGAACACAAATTTGAGGTAAGCTCAATCCAATTCTCTGTTTTTTACCTTTTGTTGCTGGCAGGTCGTATAGAGACTTCACCTGAGCTTCTTGAGTAGCAGCTAGCAAGTCGGTTAATGTCTGCTCCAGTTTCCTCAGGGGTTCTCAAAATATTCTACTTTACACTTTTGTTTAACATTTAGAACATGGAATGTAATTTGCTTGAACCACTCATTCTTTTGGTTATTTTTGCTTTTAATCTTTACATCACAGTTCAGGTTATGATGGTTATTTGCTGTAATGTATGTTTTTAGCTTGTAAATAGAATTTCTTCTCCTGAGTATCATAAGTGGTACCTGTACCACAGCTTGAAAACCATGAATATAACAACCAACCAGTTAAAATATGGTGACTGCCTCTTACTTCCTATTACTTTCCAACTTTGAACTTTTTAAAGAGTGTATTTGCACCATAGAAATTAGAGATGATTGTAGCATATGGCACAATGTTTAAAGGAATTATTGAAGTTTCTAGTCCTATAGTTTACATAACTGAAATTTGCTCTTTTACATAAGAGAACAAAACAGACCAATGGCACCCATAATTAGCCAACTTGTCTACAAACCTTAAGCTGTTGCACCACTTCATTGCTCCTTACATCTCGTGCAAAGTAACAAGAGGAAAAAAACAAAACAAAACAAAACACTAACTGATGGGAAAGTGCCAATTACATGAATCTTTGGTTTGGAACAAGTGAGCCTTGGAAAAGCTGAGGGTAAAATTGCCTGTGTGCCTTTACAAAAGGAATGATTGTTTAAAAAACTATTATTCAGTACTTGTAACAGTCAAAGCATTTTACCCCAAAACTGTTAACATAAATCTGAAAGTGGTGTCACTCAAGTGAAAAAACTTTGTTTGTATGAGCCAGAAACTTGCAAACATACCGTTTCTGCCCATGTCAGAGTACATAAAAACACCTGAGCTTCTCTATGCCAGTGTTGTCATCAAGAGCTGAAGCTTTGTAAAGGCTAAGTGTATTTGTCTTGTGATCTCAAAGCTGCATGAGAAATCACAGCTACACAAACCATTAAATAAGAAGAGCTTAAAGCAAAGGATTAGATGAAGACAATCTCACAGGTTGAGGAGAAAACCTACTAAGAGTAGAGAAAAGCCAGGGATCAAACAGATGGAATAAGTGATGTAGATGGAATAACACTGAAGGATAAGCACAAAAAAAATAAAAAAAATTATGTTATAAAATATACAAAGTCAAAATGATTGTGAACTTCTTAAATATCTAGTATTCCTTGAAAGAGTGCATATCGCCACCGCTTTTCATGTCAGTGTTTTAGACTAAGATCATCTTATGTTAGAAGATGACTGACTGGTAGCCATTTTGGACAAACCTCCACAACAATAAGCGCAATCTCATGCAATATCGTGAGATCTCACACTAAGAGTGTGTTGTAAATGACTTTCAGCAACTACAACATCCAACTTTTTAGCTCAATATCTATGAGACTGACTGAATTAGAACCATTTTTGTTTTAGCTATAGTGGCCATCTCAAAACGAACCGGCTCCAAAAGTTAATTATCTGTAAATGTACACCCAGTGATTACTTTCTGAGCATTCATTCAAATCTGTCCAGTGGTTTATGAGATCTTTTGCCAACAGACGAAGACATGCGTGCACAGACAGACACGAGTAAAAACATTATCCCTCTGCTGTCGCCTTTTGGTTGCGGGCGATAATGAACCTAGGTAAACACATGATGCAATGTATCCTTTTCCTGTCACATAAATTTAAAAGTACGCTTCCCAAAACAAACATAAAATGCCTAAATAGGAAACAGAACTGTTTTGAGCCTTGCTTTTATAGTTTTCAGCATGGTTTCGTTTTTTTGTGGCTTGAAGCAGAAGCCAATGAAACCCGACTCCGGTTTAAACTAAAATGTCCCTCCTGTGTCGAATAAAGCAGATAGCTCCATTTAAAGCTCCAGGGGGGGATGAGTGAAAGTTGTAGCAGCGGTGTTTGGGACTCAAACATGGCGGGGAAAGAAAAAACCGTGTTGTTTCACATATATTGGTTACTACAGGTGGCTTTAAAGCCCCTTAATCCAAGCTAACACAAACAAACCTCACAATCATGACAACCACAAGGAGTGAAGCTAAAACATCTTGTCAACAGACCCAGCATGTGTCTGTTTTCAAAGTCAGGGCCTACTTTTGATTTTCTCCACAATAATCTCATAATACATCTGGAATGGCGATGTGCTTCCTTTCCTGATAGGCAGCCGTCACACGGATTGCTTCTATTTGGGTTCTTCAGTCCCATAAACAACTGGGTGAGGATGTGGTTGTGTTGGATGTTTATGAAGTGGATAACTCAAATGAGGAGGACTGGATTCCGGAAGGTCGACTTTGAGCAATTTAAAAACCAAAAACGGCTGCCCCGAACTGTGAACAATCCCCAATTAAGGTTGTGTGGTGATCTTTAGCACGTCGAGTCTTTGAGTTTACAAGGTGCAGGTTCTCACCACCTACGTGCTCCAATGAAGAGGAACATTTTCAGAGAGAATGAAAAGGTCAGGTGCACAGCAGGGGGGATTACGGTTGGTGAGATCAAAAGCGGTGAAATTCGGAACATCTTTGGTTATTCGACTCCTTTGTTCGCCAGGAATCTGAAGCACTTGCCGATACATCTCTTAACACATTCCACAAGCTCTGCCCCCACTGAGGTCGCAGTGGTTTTTCAGTTCCTGCCTCTGAGGTTATTTGGTGTGTGAAAGCCTGGTCTCTGCACTCCCATGACAGCAAACATGAAAAAACAGTACAAACATTTGACAACCGTGTTAGCCTTTGGGACCCCTGGACAGCTTAGTCTCTGTGGGAAAGAACAGGTGACATCTGAAGGGTCCCGAAGACATTCTGATGTCCAACTCAAAAAAACCGACCAGTCCATCTGATCACCTACTGTAACACGTAAAAGTACTCTACATAAAAATATAATACACTTAAAAGGTCTAGCATTATTTAAAGAAATGTGTTTCACATACAGGTGCTGGTCATAAAATTAGAATATCATGAAAAAGTAGATTGATTTCAGTAATTCCATTTATAAAGTGAAACTTGTATATTATATTCATACATTACATACAAACTCATATATTTCAAATGTTTATTTCGTTTAATTTTGATGATTACAAATGACAACAAATGAAAATCTCAAATTCATCATATCAGAAAATTAGAATCTTGTGAAAAG
>NC_051449.1:22969403-22977483 GCF_001649575.2 Kryptolebias marmoratus
AAACGAAATAAACATTTGAAATATATGAGTTTGTATGTAATGTATGAATATAATATACAAGTTTCACTTTTTAAATGGAATTACTGAAATCAATCTACTTTTTCATGATATTCTAATTTTATGACCAGCACCTGTATATCGCTGTCTTTCAAGCCATAGTTTGATAATCTTATGTCGAGAAATTATAGTTGTAGCAGTTTTGGTTCAACCTTCAAAGTAACGTTATTGGCAATCTTATATGGAGTCTTGTGAGATATGTTGGCACTCAGAGTATGTGTTATAAACAACACTCAGCTACTACCACACCAAATTTCATCTCAACATCTGTAAAACTGACTGAGTTATAGCCATTTTTGTGTTGGCTAATGTTGATTGGCTGTGTCAGCCATCTCAAATTGGACTGACTCCAAAAGGTAATGAGTTATAGATGTACATCCAGTGATTACATTGAGTTTCATTAAAATCCACCCAGCTGTTCATTAGATATTTTGCTAACAGACAGAGCTTACTATAAATAGATAATGGCAACATTTTAAACAAAGATCTTGCACAATTTGTTAGGGCTCAGAATATGAGTTGGGGATCGGTCTCAGCTACTGCCACACCAAATCTTAGATCAATATCTGTAAAACTGACTAAGTTGTGGACATTTTTTTTCTCCTTTGGTTTATTTTAAGTTCAGTTGGTTGTCTTGAATTGAGTTGACTCTAAAAGTTAATCAGTTTTCCATGAAAATGAAATTAATTTGTATGTTTCACTAAAATTCTTCCAGAGGTTCATGTGATAATTTGGCACAAACAGGAATAGACACACAGGCAATAACAGTATTGCCCGCCTTTGCTTTTCAGCAGCGGATAATGCAATTGGAACAGAACACACTAGAAAAGGGTTTCCCGTATCCATCTTGTGTGCTAGTGTTCTAAATCTCTGTTTACAAGTATGTAAATGTTTATGAGTGCATGTATGCACGCTATTTAGAGATTCCTCACAGATGTTAGAGCCTAAAAAAAGAACTGTCTAGGTGCTTAGATTTACCCTCTGGAGACAGAATTCTAATTAATTTTTGAGGTAGTAATGACAGATCTATAAACAGAAAAAATCCCCATAGTACACACAGAATAACAAGAACAAATGCCTTCTAATAAATTGGCAGGAGAAAGTTTATCTGGATTTGTCTGTGATGTTAGGCTAACAGCTATTTCAGTAATTTCTCGGAAACTCAATTTCTGGCATGGAGATAGATTTGCGTAGTGTTTTTAAACGATTAGACTCATAATACCTCAGGGTAAAAGCCCTGGCTGGATTTCTATTAAATTGTCTGCATCCATCATTTATCTCTCTGCCCCGCAGAGAGCAGGAAAGCTCCTGTAAACAAACAGGAGATGGAACACCGACACTCCACCTTCAAACTCCGTGTTTACCACCAGCTGTATATCCTTCGCTGGCTCTGTTTAAAAATAACTGCGCATATACAAACAACTGTGGTCCGCGTGTGCATTAACTGCAAGTGTGCGCGGTGATTTCAAGGCAAAAACTGAAATTAAAGACACAAAGATGATATCAACAAGTGTGGAAATCATGTTTGAGCACTTGTGTAAACAACATCCAACACAGCAATCAGGCAGACTGTGTGAGTCGGAGTGAGAACGTTAAGTTGGGAGGTGATCGCAAACTAGACATTTTTTTGCAGAGGTTTTGAGGGGTGCCAATACAGCTACTGCCCAAAATCCCTGCCTAACGTTGGAATGATCTAAGCTAAAATATGGCTACATTTTGTTGTACAACTGTAAAAGAAGATAAAAAAATTTTTTGAAGCTGCTGCCAGTGTCTGTCACTTCCTGACTGCAAGTTAATGTGAGGGAGGCAGAACTGCAGACTGAAAAGTAAGCATAAAACAAGCAGTTACTGTGTGAAAACTTTAAGTCAAATCTTAATATATTATTATAATAATTCTTGAACTGTGAGCAACTAATAGTCACACACATGAATTTTTATGTTTCCACAATGTTGTTTTTTTTTGTAAATGTCATTCACTCCATTTTTGAAGAGAATATTTTAAGCTAAAATTTAACTGAAGTCTGTGGACGTTCAGGAGTGCACTCTGACAAAAAACTTGTCCTATAGATGTGTCTGTTTTATTATATAATTTGACATTTGTACTAAAAGGAGACGTGGGAGTAAGAAGAAATTCTTTAAAAAAACTTTTTAAAAAATGATAAATAACTCAAAACCTGGAGTGTGGCCTCATCAAGTGGCAGTTGAACATTCTGTGGAAAAATCTGTAAAAACTACAGAAATTACATTTCCTGCAAAAATACAGAGTGAACACTGAGCGCTGAATGACTGCTGACATTTGATGACGAAGCTAAAACTAAATTATTAAAGCTAAAAGAAGCAGAACACCCATTTATCAATAAAAGTAGCAAACGCCTAATGAAAGGCTAAAAAAACACTAGCTAAAAAGTAACAAAATGCTAGCTAAACATATCAAAGGCTAGTTAGAGGATAAAAGTAACGGAAGGCTAACTAAAACATAAAAACAGCAGAAGGCTATCTGTAGCTAAAAGCTAAAATTAGGATAAGAAAACAAAAACAGAGCAAGTATTCTTAAGTAGATTTCAAAGAGAACAGTGTTTTAAAGACGTTCAAAAGATCTCAATATATTTCTATGGGGAAAATATTTGACTTAACCTTACTTACAAAGTTAGAAAAACCAAAAGTAACAGCACCAAGGTCCTGAATGAGCTGAATGTTTTGACACTTGAATGGCTAAAATAGCACAAAGTCTGCAGAAGTAGTTAAATGCCAAAAAAATGTATGGGAAAAAACAACAAAACAAAAAAAACGATAAAACAGTTTGATGCTGAAATCAGCATTCAGACTATTATAAAATTTAAACTGTGATTATGCAAAAAAAATAAAAAAGGTAAAAGATATCAAATGCCAGTTTATTTAAGTGAAGTCCAACTTTGTGACCTTTTAAACTGTAAATAAGGTTTTTGCTGGGAAGTCTGAGCTCTACAAAAGAGGGCTGGGTTTTCTCAAGTGTTTTGCCAAAATCACATTGATCTTTCTTTTTTTTTTTTCAAATGTTGTTGACTTTACTTTGAGTGACAGACTCCCAATCATCCTATCACACTTGACCTGATTGAGCTGCACATTTTGATGGATCATTTGCATGTTTCGTTTTAAAACTGTGTGACAAGATACAGAACAAAACTTTTAACAGGATAATAATAAGGGCCATTAGCACCCTTTACAAGCTCAATAAAGAGGGATTTAGAAAGCTGGAAGTCTTTTGCTGTTGTACTAATGTTTTTGCAGTAGATCGGAGACTTGGAGGGAAAACTGATCAGTATTAAAGTTGACTTTACAAACCTGGACTGACTCTGAAAATTTCCCCTGAACTTTACAAGTCTGTGAATTTGAGACTTAGCAGAAGCTAGGTTTTTATGTGAGGAGACTAAAACGGCAGATTGGAAAATTGCTTCTCTAAACTTTTCTGTTCAGACTTCCAACATTGCACTCAAGGCATGTAAAAACACAACACAACCGGCAAGAGGAGGCACTTGAACCGCTCTGTACCACCCAAACATTTCAGAAACAGAACAAAAAGCATGAAATCCATTTTCTTTTGTAACCACAAGTGAAAGGGTTTTGTTTCCCATCCAGCTGTAAGTAACTACATCACACAAAGTGTGGACAAACAGATGTAAACGTCACAATGGACAAGAGTCCAGAGTCATACATTTCACCCACAGATCCACACAAAGAAACAAAACAGGAAAGTGTGCTTCTACTTAATGAGAATTTCCTGCAGAATATTCTAAGCTTAAGAATCTTCTTAAGACCACCACGTTCTACATTAAATGTCACAGCACGTTCCCTTATGGCGGTTACAAGTTCATCTGTTTAATATTTAGTGAAAAGATGAACACAATGTAGTAGTAATGACTCATTACTAATGAGTCAGATTTGGGGGTAAAATTCCAAAGAGGAGCATTTAAATGAACAGTTAAGTATCTCTTTATTTTTCCACTGCGCTCGTCTTTGATGATTCTAAGTCGTATACAATGAAGACAGGATGTCGATCTTTTAACAGGACCACAGTTCTTTTTATGTGTCTGCCAAGACCGAATTCCACCAGTAAACATACTGTTGCCCTGGAAACACATATTTCTGCAATGCCTATTGCATTTTTACTGATACTTGCATGCTAACTTAATACCAAAGGTGTGCATTAATATTTTAATCATGTATTAAATCTTTTATCCTCAGCTCTGGCATGCCCCCCAGGGACAGAGACAGGTATACAGTTTGACTGGAGTGGTACACCTGTCAGGAAGTAATGCATGTGTCCTAAGGTGAGCTTAGGGAGGGCAGAAACCTCCCATGGAGCACACAGGCAAAAGCCCCGCACAGTGGCTGAGCGCTTACAGTACAGGAGCTGGAAAGGTTTTTCCTTTTGGTGACGCTTTAAGAGTTGTATCACTGTAACCACATTTTGACTGTAGAAAGTTCTCATTATGAAGGTTGTTATGTTTGAAAATTCTAATCTGTGGACTTTCTTGTCCCTAAAAGCACTCGAACAACAGAATCCACAAGACTGGTAATAATACAGGCAAACTAGACACAATCTCCAGAATCAATTAAAAATCATAATTTATTTTCCATGTTTGATTTTTTTTTTGAATTGCAGTCATTCAAAAATGTTTTTTTGAATACCAAGAGGCTCTGAAAACGTTTTTGAGAAGCCCTAAAGAATGCACTGCAGTGAGAAAAGCTGAACAGTTTGGAAATAAATCGTCCAAGTTTTAAAATTATTTATTTTCTATTTTGATGCATTTAAATGTACTATTTGTTATTATTCAAATGTTGAATTTATTGCTGTTATTAAAAGCAAAATATTAACTGAAGTTCTTCGTGTTGTTGTCTGATTTGTGTTTTGCTAAAAGTCAGACAGCTGACTCCAGACAGTTATTGGCTAAGGTTTAAACAAACTTTTTGTGCAATCTGTTAGCACTCAGAATATGTGTTGGGGATCAGTTTCAGCTACTACCACATCTGATATTAGGTCAGCATCTGTAAAATTATAAATACAATCTCAGATGAAATGTTTTAGTAAGAAACACACACAGACAGACATGGACAAAAACATGATCGTCTACCTTCACCTTTCTGCAGCAGGCAAAGATGGTGGAGCAAAAAACTGAACAGCATTCATTAATCAAGAGCCGAGTAACTAAACAGTCTGGTCCAACTGTAGACAGATTGAAGAAAAACAGAGACTGCCAGTCAAATCAGGAATCCAAAATCTGTTGATTATCATTAAGTGTATCTATGTGCTCTCCTAACTCTGGAACATTCCTCTCAGGACAGCTTTGAGTCCTTCATTTTTCACCAGTAATTCTCCTACGCTGCAGCTGAGATGCAGTGAGACATACCTGAAGTTTATTTCTGTTTCTTGGTTGCAAGGCCTTTAGTGAAATAGTTCAATCCATCTGAAGACATTAAATAAAAAACTAGGGTTAAAAAAGGGCTTTCAAGTGAATGTATTAGAGAGAAGCCTTGAGAAGCGTAGTGCCACTGATTTTATTGGACTTGGAGTTTAAGAAAAATGTTAGCTTAAGGTGGGGTTTTTTGCAAACTGCCCCTGATTATTAACCCAGGAGAAAAATTCTTCCTTCCTCAGCAGTTCAAAGGGCCAAGACTGACGCCAGGGGCCAGATCAATTATCCCAAGCAGCCATTTCCACTGTCCTCTCTCTCTGACACACCAGAAAATCTGGGCCCTATCAAAGACTGAGGGGCCATCAGCCAGCAAAGCTATTTTCCTCCATTTCACTTACCTTCCACTTATTTTCTTTTCCCCAGCTATTATCCCCCCACCCCATTTCTCTTTATCCATTTTCTCTTGTCCTTTAATCCAAATCTACACCATTACTCAAACTCAGCTTCCCGTGTCCTGTCCATTCTCCACATTACCTGTATTGTCCTTTATACTTCTTGGTTTAATCCTCATTTAATGACAAAACCATTTTGTCAAAATTCACCTTGTAACAATTCCAGATGGCATCTGTTTTGTGAAAAATTACACAGCTGTGCAGAAAAATAAAATAACTTTGCCATTCTTGTTTTTCCTGATTTTTCAAAAGATTCCTGAGCCAAGTAATACAAGGGGAGGTTAACACTTCAAAAACAGTAAAATGTGACTTTCATAGTAATCTTTTTTAAAATTTCACAATCAAGGAAGCCATCTATAGGCCTTCATTCACGAAATGTTTTAAATTACAAAGCAGAGAGCTTAGCTGTCTTTCAAAAACGGCATCATTTCTAGAAACATTTTCATCCCCATGGAAAACCACACAAACACTGCAGTAATTATGCCAGGCCTGTATGTGGTGCTGTAACACTGCCACAAAAATACACCAGAAACAGGAAAAAGAGACATGGAGCAGACACTCAAAACTGTAAACGCAAGAAGAAAAAGATGGATGCTGAATACAAGAGCAAAAAACAAATCGTGTTTTTGGACTTATGACAAAGTGGAACCATTACTGACTGGGAATAGTGTCTTTCCAAATCTGCGGACATAATGGATGATTTCAGGCAAGTATCCAGTCAGAGATGAAGGGAAGAATTTTCCTCATAATGTTCAAAGGGTTCAGAGTAAATTATTTATACGCAAGTGTCAGTCTTTTAAAACTATTCTCATTTCCCACGTTTTTAAATGTAAACTTGGATGTATACTGTTGATCTTTTTCTGCAACGTTTGCTTTACTATTGTTGACAGTTCAACAAAGTGCGAAAAATCCTTGAGGCTGTAGATCATTTGGTGTAATAATGAGGTGTTTTTTGCTCTATTCAAGGTCATTGTATTGTTCATCAGTCTTGTCTGCTCACTGAAGTATTACAGTATTTGAAGGTTTTGCTGTAGTTGAGCAAATGGCGTCTACAAAACAAACAAGCCTGTAATCGGTCATTATTGGGGATGTAGGTTAGGCAGGAGACGTGACTATGATATTGTTTTCAAAAGACTGCATTTGGGCTGTCCACACGAGAACACAACAGTGGCACTTAAAATGACATATTATGCTTCCTTGAACAAGTCAGAATAGGTCTGTTGGCTGTACAAAACATGTTCGCTACATTTAATACACAAAATCATTCTCAGATATTGAGATTTCACCTGATCATTTCTTCCTGTTCTGAGCTCATTTCAGAATGAGTGGTTTTATGGCTACGTCACTATTATGCAAATAAGCTGCTGTTGGCCACGCCCCCCCCCAACTCAGTGTCCCGTCTCAAAACAGAAAAACTCTCTGAAGGATTAAACACTGCAGATATGATGCAAATGTATATCGTTATTAATTCACAAATGTACACCCAGTGATTACTTTGACTGTTTTTACTGAGCCTAAACGATGTTACATCTGAGGAGGTGGGGGCTCGGGAATTTTATCAGCAGTCAGAACCCCGACTGGTAGCGGGTTGGGACACTGGCAACCAGCAGGTCCAAACCCGAAAGTGTCCAGACAGCCGCCTGGTAAAGATCAGTTTTATTTTTTTTCCAACTTTTCTTCTCTTTTATTAACATAGTTCTAATGTTAGTTTAGACAAACCTGCTGTGACTTTAACAGAAACGTGTTTCTGGGACAGGTGAGCTGTTCAAACTACAGCTTTCTTTGGTAATATCACGGGGACATTACCATCAAAAATAAAATGACGCCATGCAGCTCTGTTCTCCGTGATTGGGAGAACATGCATGGACACACGTTCTATGTTGCAGCCGACAACAGAACATTTTCCTGCTCCAGCAGACATTGTTCAGCAGTAAAACCAGCAGAACTAACGTGACGGTCTTCCTGTAATATGCTGGTGTAGATTCTCAGTCATTCAGGCCATGGTAAATTCAAAAAAAGTTAAAAAACAAAAACAACTGGACTTCTATTCTGTAGCTGAAGACGTTTCGCTTCTCATCCGAGGAGCTTTCTCAATTCAGAAATAGAGAGTGTGGAGTTGAGCTTTTAAAGCTGAGATGTGATGTAAGCTGGATTGCTTGCAAATTGTTCTCACTCTCC
>NC_051449.1:22978983-23007077 GCF_001649575.2 Kryptolebias marmoratus
ATTTGCAAGCAATCCAGCTTACATCACATCTCAGCTTTAAAAGCTCAACTCCACACTCTCTATTTCTGAATTGAGAAAGCTCCTCGGATGAGAAGCGAAACGTCTTCAGCTACAGAATAGAAGTCCAGTTGTTTTTGTTTTTTAACTTTTTTTGAATCTTCCTGTAATGAAGTGGGAGGAGCTCCACTTGGGTTGTTAGGTGAGGGGCTGGGCTCAGCTTGGGGTTGCTAGGTAACAAGAATTGTGATGCAATAATCCTAAGGTTTTTGAAACAGGTCATTTTGCAGACACCAGAAAACATTCACTTATTGTCAAAAAACGGCTGAGTGTTTTTTGTTTGCACTTGGACTGTTTCTAGAAGCAGTAGATACCCAAATGGAAGAACAAAAACATGCAAAAAGTAAATTTTGCATAATAGGTCCCCTTTAAAGATTTTTTCATTCTGGAACCCAGTTATTCAGGGTCTCCTGAAACCCTATTTCCATGTGAACCAAGGCTAAAATAATAAAGCTTTGCTATACACAAAATGCCTTTCCCATGTAGACAGGTCTAAAACTATAGATGTAGTCTATTGCCCCTTTTCTACTGGCTCTAAAGGTCCCAGCTCCACTCTACTCAGCTTGCTTTGCGCCCTGCTTCGTGGGTGGCCCAAGCTTAGCTCCTGTTCACTCATTGGTCGTTGGTGTGGTCAAATGCAAGCATAAAGAGCGAACGGTAGGAATATAAACAACAGCGTTGGCTTACCCTGCAACATTTATGCCATCTGTCCCCCAGCTGAAGGCGCTGTAAAGCCTGATATCTCCGGCGGATAACAGCTGTCCTTCTCTGCGCAACAATCCAGAGCATTTCTTCCACTGCGCCTCTCTTCCTGAAGTCTCAGGAGAATCCGCATAAGTTTAAAAAACAGCAACAACACAGGGCCAACGTTGTCTTTAGCGCTTCCGTTGTTTCCACAAATGGTGCCAAGTTTCGATACCTGCACCCCAACCCTCCTCCTACAACACAAGGACGCGTTCTTCTGCTATCAACCAAACTGGCCGGTGGAAACGCGATGTATTTTTTCTAGAGCCGAGCAGAGTGGAGTAGAGCGGGGCTTGTGAAATAGAGCCAGTGGAAAAGGGGCATACGAAAACATAAAACTTTTCACAGAGATAATGAGTAATAAGGAAGGAGTTTATGATCTTTCTTATCCCTGGCTTTTCCTCTTCAGGCTCACTGTGTGTACAAATAAAAGGCCTTTAATGCATCAACTGATGTTCCTCAACAAAACACTGATTGTACAAACTCATCTTAATAGCAGGTTAAACAAGAACTTAAAAAATGATAAAATTTGTGACAGAAAAAACACTGGAGAAGAATGTTACCATAAAACTGTTAGTTCTGCAATTAAATTTATCTGCTGTTTAGGTTGGAACAGAAAGTTCTTAAACATAACTCTCTACTCGAGAAGTGTATACCTTCAACTCTCTTTTATGTTCCTGCCTTGTGTTTCTACAGCTTACTGAAATACACAGCCATAAGAAATAACATCATAACATTGAGTTATCTTGGACTCTAACACACTCAAGCAACTTTAGGTTGCCACAGATTTATTGGTCTTGTTAGAAACGTCAGTAGCATAAATGTAGCAACTTTGAAATATCACATATACCTCAAACATACACCATAATAGCCAAAGTTATGTAGCAGCAACACAACAATAACGTTAACCAGTCTTGTGCGACGCAGTGCTAACACTCTCTCACACACACACACACAGTATTGTGGTGTTTTTATGTGGTGAGCACAGTTTTGCTGGAAATTGACTTTTAGATGCTAGGCTGTTGAATTCCAAAAACAACAACGTTTCCAAATGAGAAATCTTGTCAAATAATTCACAAGGTTTGTTTGTCGTTGATACGCACGTTCCCCAAGGCCTGTAACTCGAACTGTTTTTACTGAGTTTTTACTGAGAAAAATCTTTGAGCCGACTTAAAATGTTCTTATTCAACAGAATAAGAAAGTCTGTTCAGCAAGAACAGAATGAAAATGCTTGTGAGAGATTTTTTTTGTGCAAATAACTGGAAAGAACTCAGAAACCATTATTGTTAGGCTTCTATAATACTTAAAGTGATGAGGTTCAAAAACTTCTTAATCCGATCCTTGACATTAGGGCTCCGTTCCTTTTAACTGTGTCTTATAATGTTGTGGAAAGACAATAAGGATTACTATATGTAATGTAGAAGAGGGAAAAAATGGGCATGTTAATCATTTTTCCCAAACTAACTTTCTACATAATGTAATTACACCATCTAAACGCTGTCATATTAACAAGGGAGACGTATGTTGTTTTCTTAAATATTTCAAAAGAACTGACAAGCACATTGCAGCTACTTTTTGGTTTTTTGATGGAGATTTTGAGGAGGAGCTTATAGTCTTATAAATACTCTTTGAGGTGTATAAATTGATGTAAACTGATGGTTTGTGCGTCTTTCGCAGGTACCATCATGACGTTTGAACATCCATCTAATTCACAAAGCGACATTAAAACCTCCACCTATCTTTCCATTCCTCATTTAAATGAGGTATTATATGGAATTTAAAAGAAACTCCTCCCAGAATTATGTAAGCAAAAAGGGTTTGATTCTCTAAGCGCGGAGCTGTTTGAAACATTCATTTAGCATCAAATATTTACCACCTCCTGAGAGTTTGTGTTATTTGTGTCTCTGAAACAAAGTGAGGATGTTCAGCAATCTGCTGCACTGCTGTCTTCACAAAAACAGTGTAGGTCTGTCAGGAAACGCATTATTAATGTCCTCCTCCAGTGATGAGCGTCACACATTACTGTATCTACAAATATATCGTCAAAAAATGCTTAAGATTTAGTTGTTGAACCTTTACATTCAAAATAAAAATGTTCTGAATATTTTAACTTTTAATAAACACTGATACAGATGAAGAAACAGAACTAAAGGAATTATTTTGTGCAAAAATTGGTTAATGCTCGTCTATTTATCCTTTTAAGTGTTTAAATGATAGTATGTAAATGTTTTTTCTAAGCTCAGCAACTTCGGTCAACATCTCTTACCAATAAACTGTTTTGTCAAAATGTTGTTAAAATAAAACAAAGGCCAAACAATTATAATATATCAACACTGTATATTGACCATCAGCTGTCCTGATTTCTGAAGCTCAGTATTCATCCTTCACAGACAAAAAAAACCCATCAGTTACTCTTTTGTTTAAATTCCTCAAAAGAGTTTAAATATCTGCTTACCACATTTTCCTTGAAGACTATCTGTCTGAACCACTTGAAATCAAGTGGTTTGAAACCAGAAAAGACAAAAAGGGAATCTTTTTCATAGTTTTCAGGATTCTGGATGGCTCCCTCTGGATATGTTATCCTCAGGGTGGTTTTGGTCCCTACGTCTCTGCTGTAGCCTTTTACTGGGGCTTCATTCAATCTGCCAACACAGGGAAAAAAAGTGCAAGTGAGACTGTGACATTGTTGAAGCTTTTTCTTAACTCAAAGTTCAGTAATTATGAGTAATTAGGGACAAATTAGGCATCTATATGTTTTATAGTTTAAAGTAAGTAAAAACCTAGAGTTAAAAGACAAAATAACCCACACAAAAATCTGAATTTATCTATCTTAATTGTGCTAATCTGTTCAGAAAAGAAAAAATGACACTGACAAATGTTTCATGCATGTCATTATGTTTTGGCAATTTAAAAGCTCAACCCTTCTGGTTCTGCTAAGCAGGGAGACAGATTAAAAAGATATGCGATCTGAAAGTGTGGAGTTTCCATACGAGATGTGTCAGCTAAGATTTCCAGGAAACAAGAAATGTTTGGTGAGGACAGAAAACACGGCTCACAATCTGGGTTTATGAACTACCTCAAAAACAAGCTATGATCTCAAGTTTTCTGTCTTGATCAAGATAGAAAAAATATCAGAAGATCCCAAATGTGTGTGCAAAGCGGCTTTAAAATATCTTAGTACATTCATTTTCATTGACATATACACTGAAGAACAAACATTTTTCATTTCTAGGATTTTCTATAAAGGCTACACAAACAAGTTATAAAACAATACTAGATTGTAAGTTTAAATAAATACAATCTCTGAAAGAAAAACAACACATCACGATGTGCTCATTATCATTATTTATTTAGTAAAAAAGAAGCCAAATTAGAGAAACCGTGTGATAAAAACTAAGTCTGCTTAATGACTGATTAAGCAGACTCATTGTTCTGTTGAATCATGACTTTAGAAACTTTTGGCCTACAGAAGAGTTCAGGGTTAACTCAATGACTACAAGGAGCCCAAAACATCATCTATCCACCTCCGTGCTGACAAGTGGTATGCGTTTGTGATGAAATTCTGTTTGTCCAAAGAACTGGACTTCTTTTCGTGTTTAAAGATGTTTGACTTCTCAGCTGAAAAACTTTCTCCAAGCACTGTTGGTGATCAGCTGATCAATAAAGCAACTTGCTTTCTTTACTCATATGAAAGCAGTAATGGTGGATTTAGCTTTTTTAAACGTAGCTTCTAAAATTTGGTTAAATGCTTTTAATGCCTTAATGTAATGAGTAATAAGGTTCCTCTCAGTTGATACTAAAAACAGCTTTGTCTTACCTTATGACAACATCATAGTCATCTATGCGGGTGCCCAGAGATTTATTAAACAAGATTCCCCCGTTGCCCACAATGATGCATCTTTTACAGCTGAGACTGGAAGGTAGGACAGCCAGACGTTAGTAAGAATGGCATAGCAAAAAACAAAACTTGTTGACAAAGGTGAATATTTGAGTACCTGTCCAACTGCTCTCCAAGTCCATAATTTTTTGTGGCAGTTAAAATGCTGTCTATTATTCTCTCTGCAGGGGGAGAAGAAAAAGAAAAAGTCAGTTAATAAAGAAGAGACACATGAAGGTGTTGCTAACAATATATATATATTATATATAAATTCCTCCAGGGGTTTATTTGGTAAAAACACTTAAACTCAGGTGTGTCCTGTAATCAGCATCACAGGTGTCTTCAGTCCTGTAATCAGTCAGTCTGCCTGCTTAAAGGGTGAAAGTAGTCACAGGGCTGTTTGGTATCATGGTGTGTACCACACTGAACATGGAGCACAGAAAGCTGAGGACAGAGTTGTCTCAGGAGCTTAGAAAGACAATGATGGACATCATGTTAAAGGTAAAGACTATAAGACCGTCTCCAAGCAGCTGGATGTTCCTGAGACTACAGCTGCTCAGATTATTCAGAAGGTTAAGGTCCACAGGACTGGAGACAACCTCCCTGGACGTGGCTGCAAGAGGAAAACTTTGTCATCAGTTTTTCTCTTTAAGAGACGGATAATATGAATGGTAACCGAAGAGCTAAGAACAACTTCCAAAAAGGTTAGAGGTGAGCTCCAAGGTCAAAGGTCATCAGTGTCAGCTCACACCATCAGTCTGTTTGAGACAAAGTGGACTGAACGACTAAAGAGGGCACAAAATCATAAAAAAGCAAGACTGGAGTTTGCCAAAATGCATGTTTACAAATCTTTAAGCTTCTGGGTGAGGGTCTTTTGGACAGATGAGACAAAACTGGAGCTTTTTGGCAACAAGTCCCATCAGCTCTTTGTTCACAGAGCCAAAATTAAAGCCGTCTTGTGTTTGTTCAGGGTCCAGTAAAATCTCAAGACTATCGAACATTCAGGAGCTAAATGTGCTGCTCAGTGTCAGAAAGCTTGGTCTCAGTCACAGATCATGGGTCCTCCAACAGGAGAATGACCCAAAACATAAACCTAAAAACACCAAGAATGGCTCAGAACCAAACATTGGACTGTTCTGAAGTGTCCTTCTGAGCCCTGATCTAAATCCTGTTGAACATCTGTGGAAGGAGCTGAAACCTTCAAACCTGAGACAGATGGAGCAGTTTGTTCAGGAGGAGTGGACCAAAATACCTGTGGACAGCTGAAGACGTCTCAGAGAGAGGGACAGAAATCACCTGACTGTCAGGGATTGCCTCAGAGGGTTGAGCAACAAAATATTTAGTTATGGCAAAATCCTGTTTGTGAAGGCCAGTTTAACTGTATTGTTTTGGGTTTGTTTTTTGTTGTTGTTATTTTTAATTGTAATAATTCTGTTGAACCAAAATTCAAAAGTTTAGTAGTTTTTGTTTTAGTTCATTTTTAGTCATTTTTCTTTCTTAATATTTTTGTCAGTTTCAAGGTTTTTCAGTGACCATTTACCATTTTTTTTCTTTAACAAAAGGGTAAAAAGACATCTGTTTGCCCTTGTATATCATAGGATAAACATTTTCTTCACAATAAATGGAACAACCAGTATCGACCGCTTTGACTCATGGATTTCATATTAAATGACAAAAATAAACTTCTGTTGGCAGGGTCAGCCACCTTGAGCATCTCAATTTAACTTCACAGATAAGACGTTCCTACTCTCATGAAGGATGAGTAAACTCCACAAACCTCAACATAGCAGTGAAAACATCTCACTCTAAGAGGCCTTAATGACAGGAGAAAATAGTTGTTTATTTGGTTCTAGATATGAAGTGCTTTAATCAACTCTTAGAACTGATGGCGAAGGGATTGGGGAAAATGAGGGAAAAAAAGACTTATTTTATTCTGAAGGGTTAAACTGGTAAAAGCAGATATTCAGAGTTTAGGATGGTATGTGTGTGTGTGTATGTAAGAACCCTCCCATAAAAGCACTCAGAGAGGAATGCTGCTGTCAAACAAGAACATTCTGCTGGTTAAGTACGAGATGCTGAACTTGTCTTCTCGTGTGGCGAAGACATCTATAATCACATAGTGAGGAAGGAGGATGTTTAGTCATAGCGCACATACCTGCCATATTCAACGAGACATTCTTCCGGAGTCATACTTCCAGTATTAGATACTTTCATATAATTCATCTCCTCCTGAATACTTTTAGCTATGGTAAAGTTATATTTAATCTTCTGCAACATGTCAAAGTGAAAATTCCATTATGGCCGCACTCATCTTTGTTCCATGTACACTTGTAGCAATGCTGATGTGTTGTAGTAAGACTGTTTAACTACTGTTGCGCTGCGAATTTTCACCTGCCACTGAACGGTGAAGGTGGGCGATAATGTCTTTGCCCACGTCTGTTACTAAAATATCTCATGAACCACTGGACATATTGATGAAACCTTCATAAAATAGTCATTAGATGCACACTAATTAATGTTTGAGCTCAACCCCAAAACGGCAGTGGCTCAGGAGGCAGGGGTTCGTCCTGTAACCAAAAGGCTGCTGGTACAAACCCTGCTCCGTCCGTCTCAGCTGTTGTGTCCTTGGGCGAGACACTTCACCCGTCTTGCCTACTGGTGGTGGTCAGAGGGTTCAGTGGCGCCGGTGTGATGGCAGCATCACTTCTGTCAGCCCGCCCCAGGGCAGCTGTGGCTACGATGTAGCTCACTGCCATCAGTGTGTGAATGGGTGGGTGAATGGGTGAATGATTGTAGTGTGAAGCGTTTCAGGGTTCCTGGACTAGATATAGTGTTTTACAAGTGCAGGCCACTTACCATTTACCAAATGACCTCAATTTTTTAAGGTCAGTTGGCTCTGAGGCATGGCTGGTAAGGGTTGGTGTGGCTGTAACTGAGACTGATCCCCAATTCATATTTGGAGCACTAATATATTGCACAAGACCTTTGTTTAAAAATTAAACATTCATTTTTGGAAATCAACCTTGTTTGTCTATCAAAATACCTCATGAACCACTGGACAGATTTTAATGAAACTCACAAAGTAATCATTGGATGGCCATCTACCACTGATTTATATTTGGCATCAATCCTATTCAAGATGGGTGCCACAGCTAATCAACATTATCCAACACAGATATGGCTCGAACTCCCTCAATTTTACAGATACTGAGTTAAAATTTGGTATGGTAGTAGCTGAGAGTCATTATCAAGACGTACTTCGAGAACTAACACATCATCAACATCAATAACAAAGTTTGACTGAACAAGCTTTTACAATGAGAAATAACAGTATTAATTTAAAACCTGGAGATGAAAGGCAGTGAACTTTTAATGTATTTTAATTATTTATTTATTTTCCATCTACATGACATAGAATCTTATATTCTTAAGAGTCAGACATTTTTAGTGCCCTCCATTCCACTTATTACACAGCCTGCAGAGCACACAGTCTGATGAAAGGAGCCAAAAGAAACTTGAGCTGAGTGACTGAGGCCTTATAGCTGTTGGTAGGACATAACAGCCCATTCACCCTGGCTAACGATCCTAATGATTAACCTGCTGCAGAGAGGCGGGCAGAGCCTCAGCTCGTTGTTTGGATGTGGTGTCGATGTCTGGCATCAAGCATCACCCCGAGCAGCGTAAACACAAGGCAAAGGACCACACCTGGATAACCAAGTGGGTGAAAAGTGAAAAATCACAGTGAGTCGTGCTCAGATCCAAATGATGACATAGAAGCTATTCGTTGCAGGGAGAGAGTAAACATTTCAGTCAAGTATGTTTTGTGACAGTGCCAAAGACAAATGGAGGAAACTCTTCAAATGGGGGTGGGGGTGGGTGGTGGTGATGGCGCCTTATCAAATACCGTTAAATAACAGGGTGGCGTTTGCATTCACACTGAGAACAACTGTGCTGTATTCTATAANTGGTAACAAAGAAGAACTGCAGAAGAACTGCAGAAGAACTGCAGAAGCACCGCGTAACATATAAACACAGACGGGCTGTTCGAAAGTGTGCAGCCTAAACAAAAAAAAGAATCTTGTGATGACAGGACTGTACTTGAACCTTGAAGGATATTTTCTGATATAGAAAAAGGTAGAAAATCCATTTATTTTATATTAACCAATGTCTTACTTTATATTATACAGTGAACTACATACAGTATAAGCCAAGATTATTCAGTTTTTATTACTTTTTGGGCCTTTGCTTGAGAATTTTTTTCAGGCTGACCTTGCTGCATTTTAAGTAGAGACCGCTGTTCTAAACAGAGATATAGTCAACTGGACTGTAAGAAACTGAAACGGCCCCCAAATTAATTGCGAGAATAATGAGTTAAAGAGATTTTCTTAAAAACATATTAAGATTATTAGACCGTGCCAGTATGCTTATGTATGTCAATTGAAATGGTAAAGAGGGGTAACTGCTTTATTCTGTTGTTTTGTATTTAAGCCTTTATTACATTAAAAAATACAATAAAATCAGTTATGTGGAAGTCAGATGTTATTTATTAATTTAGGATTTTAATCTTTTATATATATATAAAATTGTATTATTTTTTAACTGAAAAGGTAAACATTTACAGGCAGCTACTGGTTTACCCACCTTAAAAGAGGTGCTATATAAAAATGACTTAATTAGTATGCTGTTCCTAACACTCATAACTGACAGCCCAAACAGCAAAACATGAAGTGTCTTCAAGAACATTTGTCCAGTCTGATGAATCAATTCAATTCAATCCATTTTTATTAAACATTTTCTATATAAGCTTTGATGAATGTTGATCAGCAGTGACATTAAATCATTTTTTACCTGACAGGCCATAATATTTTGGTACTTAAGAGCTTCAAAGGAGTGCTGCAGCTTTATTTGAAGCAGGGAATGAAACGTCAGGTGTTTCATTCCCTGCCAGTCAAAGTAGAGAGAGTATTTAACACAAAAGCAGACGGGAGCATTGTGCAGAGGCTAAGTACCCAGATGGGTTTTCCCACCCTCATGATAAACAATCACATCTTGTTTGGCCAAAATTTAAATTACCACCCGATTTACGGTTGGTAATTTAAGTTTTGGCCAAACTGTCACGGCAACTTGGTGCCGCCCACACCCTGCAAGCACCCTGCACCCGCTCTGTACAGCAGCTCTGCATGTTTGTGAGTGCTCTACCGGGTGAACTTAATTAAGTTAATTAGCAGCTCACACTCACACTGATAAAACAGCAAACCGGTCATTTGGACGCAGACGCAGAGACTAGAAACCTATGAGGAAAGGGACTTTAAATTCAACGGACTATCGGTAAGCTCGCAGTTTGGAATTACAAGGGCACTTTTGGAATTTTTTATTTTGGGTAGAGGGAGATGAATGGAGTCAGGTAATTAGTGAATGTATAAATGTTTGTTCTATGTAAAGTTGAAACACTGCATTTTGTCTGAAATTGAGCATTTAAATAAAATATAAGTATTAAAGTAATTGTTTGGATTGTACTATTCTGTATAAATTTAAAGAAAATTAATTGGGTAACAAATGTACTTATCAACTTATCAATTGAATGGTGAGTTGCTACCCTAAAGAGCTTTCAAAAATTATAAGTGCATCACCAATACTAATTAGGACAGATGGTCTATCAAAAACAGCTCCAATTCTACTCTAAACTTGTCTCAAACTTTGCATATTACTCAACATAAATACCGAAGTAAACCACAAAGCACTAGATATTGAAGGGAACTGATGAGAATCAGGTCACCTCCTGTCCTGCCACCAAAACATTTCCCTCAGCATGTCAACAGTGTAGTTCAGGGGTCTTCAAGTAAAATTCAGCAAGGTCCACTTAAAGAATTGTCTTTAGCAAAGGCCCAGAAAATACATAATTAAATTCCAGATTGTATTTTTAGGCCTATACCTCTCCTAGGGCTGGTATTTATTCTCTACAGCAGTGATTCCCAATTCCAATCCTCCAGGAACACTATCCTGCATGTTTTAGGCGTTTTCCTGCTCTTCAGCAGGTCTTCAAGTTCTGCAGAAGGCTATTAATCACTCACTCACTAAAATCAGGTGTCTCACAGCAGAGAAGCAACTAAAACATGCAGAACAGTGTTCCTCGAGGACTGGAGTTGGGAATCACTGCTCTACAGAGACCAAGAGCAAGCCAGAAAGGAGAATTATCATAAATGATGAAAAAGTGGCGCCATCTAAAAATAAATTTCCATAAATTGTAGAAAATCTGTTCCACATAAAGTATATTACTTTAAATACAAGAAAGTGTGTGAAAGCTTTAAACACACACATTTCATAAATATAATTTTATTATACTGATATTTAAGAGCAAATATGGTAACAAATAAGACTTCATTTGGGTCCTGATCCAGACAACGGTCCAAGTTATCAACTTGTTTAAAAACTTGCCAGGGGTATTTTAATTAGGAAAATGGGAAAAACATTACCTGAACATCAACAATTAGTACTCTATGTAAAGATTTTTTAAATGTCCTTTTTCCTCTGAGACACAATTAAATGTGAACTGAGAAGAAAGTGAAGAAAACAATTCTACAAAACTGTTTGCAGACTACAGCGGACGTGTGCCAAAGATTTTTCTTGGCAAAGAAGCAAAAGTAGAACTCCAACCCGCTATCACTACTTTATGTTCTTAGTTTGGAAGCCTTTGTGGCATTCTATTCAAGATCCACACGTATCATCTCTCCACATGAGTACCATTCAAAGGGAAAGCCACAGCCATCACAGCCCGTGGAGAAAACAGAAACCAGGTGTAACTCGCACAGGGAGTGCTCTTTTCACAACTGCTGTTTGAGTGTGCGTGTACAATGACAGCAGAGGACTCGCTTGAGAACAAAGGTAACATTCATCGTGTCTTCTACATGTAAATATAGGAAACCTGTGAAAGAGATTACTGTTATCTTCCCAGTTCCCATGGTACTGTGTAATGGTTTGATATCTGAACTGCTGAAGTGCATCAACATCAGTGAACAAGCCCAATGTGGCTCATGTATTATTATTGGAGTGACAGAGAACATAGAGTTCCCCGCAATGAATATAGTATTTATTCAGCACTTAAAGGGTTGAGACAACGTGGGAACCTGCTGTAAAAGGCAAAAGAAAAACTAGAAACAATAAAAGGCCAAACATTCATCAAATAATGCGTATTGCTCGCCACCTTTCATTTCAGAGTTTTAGACTAAGATCGTCTTATGATGAGGGGATGGAGTTGTAGTCGTTTTGGCCACATCTTGTGAACAGAATGTGCAATCTTATGCAATATTGTGAGATCTAGCTAGATCTGATAGTGCTCGGAGTACGTGTTGAGGATAACCTTTAGCTCAATATCTGAGAAACTGCTTTAGTTCTAACCATTTTGTGTTAATTAGCAAACACATCTTGAATTGCGTTTTCTCTTAAAAGTGATCAGCTATTGACGTACAATCAGTGATTACTTTGTGAGAGTGTCATTACAATCCATCCAGTGGTTCATGAGATATTTTGCTAACAAATAGGGTTAATGCCAACAGGGAATCCCCAAGTTTTAAGCAAAGATGTCATGCAATGTGTAACACTTGGAGTATGTGGTTAATGACTTGGCTACCACCGTGACAAATTTTAGCTCAAAACCTGCAAGTTTTTTGTGTTTCCTAAGGTTGCTTAGCTATGACTGCCATCTTGAGTTTGATTACTTCAGAAAGTTAATGTGTTTTAGGTGTACGTCCAATGATTAATTTCTACAGGTTTCAATAAAATCCAACAAGTGGTTCTTGAGATATTTTCCTAACAGACAAACAAACAGACTCACATATTGCCCTTTCACCTTTGGCTGTGGGCAATGCATTTCTAATATAAAGCTCATCAATTAATGAAGACGCAAAGTTGTGACAAGTGAGACAAGAGCTTTATGAACTATATGATGGACCAACAAAGCCATGAGCCTTTTCATTACACTAATCAGACAACAGTTAAACTTTAATTTAGCTACTGTGAATTTCCAGTGACCTGCCCTGCTGTCAGTTAGGGCTGACATTTCAAGTGTAGAAACTTGCTCTAATTAAGGACCTTTATGTTTTTTTTTTATTTCTCTCTTTAGATGCAAGGTCTTATAAGAGTTGTCAGTGTTTGACCATAAGATAATTCAGTTTTTATGCCAACTACAAGTGAGATCCAAACTGAAAGCAGTCAGTGGAACCCACAGAGAAGTCAAACAATAATCGAGCATGCATGATGGGAGAAGAAGATGAGGTCATGTCTTGTATTAAATAGGCTTCTGTTTAGTAATTGCTTTAGACATCTCCATGAAACGGTCGTCTGTCTGATTTTCTCAATAGTTCTCACAACAACTCGAGTATCCTGTCTGAGCAGCGGGCTTAATAAAAACACTCTTACAAGTGCATAGCATGCTGTGGGTAAACACTACTGAAAGGAAAGCTTGGAACATTTTTACCTTGTGTTCTGATGCCAAATGGAGGCAAGTAATAGCTGATTTTTGCTAGCCGTTTGAAGTTTCGATCAAGAAACATGGGAGCTGATTTTATGAACCTGTAAAAGAGAGAAAACAGGAATAAACAAAAAGTTTTCATTACCTAAATAAAAAAATACAACATGCATCACAACTAGAGATCCTATAAATATACACATATAAACTCTTGTGAACAGCCTTAAGATTATTACTCTGTTGTGTACCCTCACACTACACCTTTTTTTTTCTTTTGCAGAGACCCATGCAGGTCTTGCTACACCTTTGCCCACTTCGTCCATGCAGGATGAAGGGGAGATGCACATTGGGCGAGAGGCGGGGTACACCATGGACAGGTCATCAGTCCATCACATAGAGACAAACAATACAGACAACTATTCACACTCTCACTCACACCTAATGACAATTTACAGTCACCACTTAACCGAACATGAACATCCGTGATCTGTAGGAGGAAACCAGAGTATCCAGAAACTAACTATTTCACCATTTCTTTAGTTTAGAGCATAAAACACCACGATTTGTGGAAATTTAATGAGGTTTGGGCCTGAAACAAAGGACACAAAGATCCCAGTGCTCTAGACAAAAATCAGTCAAATAAAACACAGGCTAAGAAACATGCCTGTGATCAGAGTTTTCAATGGCCCCCTTGAACTGCTTATTCCAGCGTCACCTTTTCCTTACCATGTGTGTCAATGGACGTGTGTATGCGTTTCCTTGATTAATAGTAGCTTCGAAATCAAAAGAAACCATTTCCTTTAGCTGACGGCAGTGCCTGTGACCTGAGTGCTGGGCTGTGTGCCACTTCTGCGGATAAGACTTCAGGATGGATGTGTTTTTATGACCTATAGTGCTATCTCAAGAGATGTCAGAAAAGAAGATGGTCTTTTTGTTTCTTTTTTTTAGATGATCACATGTTTATGGTTAGGCGTAGGGCAGTTACCAGTTTCAAGGCAAACTATAGTGTTAAAAAGATACGTTGTCAAAACCACTAAGTTTTGTCACTGCCATCCCGCTCCTTTGGTTTCAATGCTTCAAACTGAGAAAACAGAGATAGAGCATTGTTTTTTTTATCCGTTTCCCCTCTCTGTGACCAGACCTGTTGATCTGAGCTGTGATTTAGCAGAGGGAGCAAAACTTTTGTTTCAGTCTGCCACTTGTGTCTACTTTATAGCACTGATAAAAAAAGAAGACAACTTTCTCCTTCTTATTACTTTTAAAGGTAAACACACATCATTTTTAAAAAGGTACACAAAATAACAAACATAAAATAGTCTCTTAAAGGAGAAACTGCAGCTCTCTGAACAGCACATATTAATGTAAAGAACTGCCTACAGTGTCATTACACTGCTCATGGTTAACTGTGTTCATAATGTCTTTCGAACATCTGTTTAAGAAAAAAAACAAAAAAAACCCCAACTAAAAACAGCCTTCTAAATCTGGTGTTAAATTTGACAAATATTCTCAATCCTTGTGAATAAATAAAACTTTAGCCTTGATTTTTAGTATCATTGTAAACAAAAAATCTAAATGAAAAAGCTGATCACAAATTGGTAATTTTTGTCCTGTGTGGGAAAAGCTGACATTTTAAACACAGTCAACGTGTTCACTTGTGTTCTCTCAGTCTCCTTATTTGTACATTTGCATTAAAATTGAAAGAACTATAAATAAAATATTACATTAAATAAACTATAATAAAATCATTATTAAGCAATATGCAATATTTAGGCAGCAGTAGTAATAGTATTTGCTATTCTGTTTTTAAATTTTTTATGTTTTTAATATAAAAGCTATTAAAAAATGCTTTTAAATTTTTGTTGTAATGCTGAGATACTGTGAAACTGGTATTTTTGCTCCATTATACTTTCAAAATCTCATACCTACCCATGCCTATTTATAGATATACTTCCACAGCATACCATCACCTCTGGATATCAATGCTAACGTGTCTTACAGAGATTTATTAACACGATCCATTTTGCATATGATCAAACACACAGATTGTGTTACTAGAATTAGCCGTCCTGTTCTCTTTGCCAGAAACAGACCACCAGCAACACAATTCTCACATCCCACTGAGGAGTGTCTGTCTGGCGCTGCACAATAAATACACACTTTCTCAGTAACCTTGAATTACGGCTCCCACAGCCAACAGACCACACAAACCAGCAAAGCCATTTAAAATGGGGAATCAAAGGAGAGCACAGAAGCAGAAAGTCCTCTGTTTCTCAGCAGGAATCTTGGTGTTATCATAACATTACATGATATATGTGAATCTCTGAAACACAATGACTAAACATGGCTGCCATTATTGAGAGATCTTCCGGTCAGGTTCAGCATCTTCCGAGCACCGTTAACGGCCTCTGGTACCCTCATTAATCTCAAACTTTAAAGCATGAGAGCAGAGACAGACTCGGATGAAGGAGTCAGTGTTTGGCTTTCTTTGCTCCTCACATCACCTGACAGGACCATACACACTCCAAGACTTAGTCCTGCCAAAACAAATGGAGATTCATTAAACCTAAGACTTCTGAGGCCGTGAGGGGCAATAAATAAGACTTGTTATGAGTCACTGAGCTCTGACCAACAGTTGGTCGCCGACATCCTGACAATGCAGAGACTTGATGTTAAATAAAAAGAGAGGGCTCCCAAAACAGCCAGAAGGGAAGGATGCATTGTGCTCATTTCCTTTGCCGGGTCCATCTCTCACATGTAATATTTTGCTAACCGTGCCACTTCAAGTTCACTGCCAACACTTGATTTAGGGCTCCAACACAAACAATTTGGGTAAAGTGGAGGGAAGGAGGAGGTGTGGGAAATAAATTGGACTCTGCAGGGCGAGGGGGTTCAAAGAAGACAAACAAAGAGGAAGGAGGAGATGATTAGAAGGGGAGGCACAAGACCCTACTGTCAGAAATTAAGTAGTTTTCTTCTTTAAAAAAATAAAATAAAATAAGAGAGAGAAAGACAAATAAAAGGTTTGGGGGCCACACCCATCTGGATATACCATTACATGCTGCACAAGTTTGCACATTCAACCAACCAAATGCATACACTGTAACTTGCAACGAGCCCAGGATCAGTAGTGCTCATCGAGGTGGTAATAATCAGTGGGCTCCCAGGGCTGTTCTGTGTTTGACAGAACTCTGATCTGATGCATGAAGTTGATTAAAGAAGTCATTAATGCATATTATTAAAGCAGAGTGTTTGGGTATAGAAATTCTGTATGTTTCATCACAACAAAGATAAACACACCCATTTTCACTTCTAAACTATTACTATCCTAGACAAGGATTTTAATAGAATTGGAATCAAAAGGATTATTTCTGAAGACATATCTGTTAGAAAATTTTGATTTAAAAAGATACATCAGGATGATTATATGCCAATTTAGTTACTGGGATTGCTAGATGGAGTCTTTATGGACTCATTATTACACAAATCTCAATTACATAAAAAAACAAAAACAAAAAAACAACAACTGCAGCCTGTGTTAATTCTGACTCATTTTGCCAGCTTGGGTCACAAATGACAACACATGACCTATTGCACTGTTCATTAAAACAAGTCTAAAACATGTATTCCACCTCTACACTTAGGATGTAGCTGACACTTGTAGAGATGTGGAAAAAAATTAAGTGTGACTTCTTCAGAAGGGTTAGAAGGGAAGCCTGCCTTAAAAGAAATATGGCAGCACAGTTTTGGTTTGTAGTATTGACTCTAAACAAAACACGACTTCTGAAACAAAATTCTTTGGACAGACGAGACCAAAGCAGTAATAATTAGTCACTACTGTAGCACCAAACGTACAAAATCATCAGAAACACCTTATACCACCTGTCAAACACTTTGGAGGAGGGTTGAGTGGACTTAGTTTTTCCAGAATCTGGTTCTAAATTTAGGCTCAGTTTTTGGTTAATAAAATCATGACTATGTAATATGCTGTTGTTGTTTTTAATGAGGTTCACCTCATTATGAAACCTGTTGAGAACAAAATGATTTCTTAATACATCCTGATGTGTAGGGATGCATCAATATGAGTATCAGGTATGGGTCCGATACTGTATGTGTGTACTAGTACTCACAAGAGTGTTTCGATACCATCTCTCATCAAATCAATTTTTTTTAACCAATGGAGGCCTTGATTTGGAGTCACACACAAAATTAAAGAAGAAAATCACCCTACAGGCTGATCCAACTTTGATGCAGTGTCCTTAAAACACGTCAAAATGAGGCTCAGTATTGTGTGTGGCCTCCACATGCCTGTATGACCTCCCTACAATGCCTGGGCATGCTCCTGATGAGGTGGCGGATGGTCTCCTGTGTCATCTCCTCCCAGACCTGGACTAAAGCATCCATCAACTCCTGGACAGTCTGTGGTGCAACATGTTGTCGATGGATGGAGCGAGACATGATGTCCCTGATGTGCTCAATCTGATTCAGATCTGTGAAACGAGCGGGCCAGTCCATAGCTTTAATGCCTTCATCTTGCAGGAACTGCTGACACACTTCAGCCACATGAGGTCTAGCATTGTCCTGCATGAGGAGGAACCCAGGGCCAACTCCACCTGCATATGGTCTCACAAGGGGTCTGAGGATCTCATCTCGGTATCTAATGGCAGTCATGATACCTCCGGTGAGCACATGGAGGGCTGTTCGGCCCTCCAAAGAAATGCCACCCCACACCATTACTGACCCACTGCCAAACCAGTCATGCTGAAGGATGTTGCAGGCAGCAAATCGCTCTCCACGGCGTCTCCAGACTCTGTCAGGTATGTCACATGTGCTCAGTGTGAATCTACTTTCATCTGTGAAGAGCACAGGGCACCAGTTGGGAATTTGCCAATCCTGGTGTTCTCTGGCAAATGCCAAGCATCCATGTTGGGCTGTGAGCACAACCCCAATCTGTGGATGTCGGGCCCTCATACCATCCTCATGGAGTCGGTTTCTAACCGTTTGTGCAGATACATGCACATTTGTAGCCTGCTGGAGGTCATTTTGCAGGGCTCTGGCAGTGCTCCTCCTGTTCCTCCTTGCACAAAGGCAGAGGTAGCGGTCCTACTGCTGGGTTGTTGCCCTCCTACGGCCTCCTCCACATCTCCTGGTGTACTGGCCTGTCTCCTGGTAGTGCCTCCAGCCTCTGGACACTACGCTGACAGACACAGCAAACCTTCTTGTCACAGCTCGCATTGATGTGCCATCCTGGATGAGCTGCACTACCTGAGCCACTTGTGTGGTTTGTAGAGTCCGTCTTATGCTACCACGAGTATGAAAGCACCACCAACATTCAAAAGTGACCAAAACATCAGTCAGAAAGCATAGGTACTGAGAAGTGGTCTGTGGTCCCCAGAACCACTCCTTTATTGAGTGTGTCTTGCTAATTGCCAATAATTTCCACCTGTTGTCTATTCCATTTGTACAACAGCATGGGAAATTGATTGCCGATCAGTGTTGCTTCCTAAGTGGACAGTTTGCTTTCACAGAAGTTTGGTTTACACGGAGTTATATTGTGTTGTTTAAGTGTTCCCTTTATTTTTTTGAGCAGTAGGTAGGTAGGTAGATAGATTTTTTTTTTTTAAGTTAACGGTCCTGATTCACACTTGTTGTCTATGGCATGGTTTGTCACCACCACTTTGAAATATCTCCTGCTTATTCTTCTTCACGTAGTTTTTATTGGTGGTTAGCAAACTCCAAATTACACTCACCAAAGTTGTTAAGAGGAGGGACAAAATCTACAACTTTCAACACTAGCAACTTGATAAAACATCTAAAAAAACTAACAACGATGACACCAAGTTTCAAGAGTTTGCTAATAGCATTGGAAAACGACTACAGTCCTGGGATCCTGGGAATATACAGATCTGAGCACAAGTTTTCTAACAATCTCCCTGCTCACCAGTGGACACTTTTGGAAAAGACTGTTGCTGTAGTGGGTTGGTTTGAGGAGCTAACAAGAAAAGTAAGCTCCTTTGACTTTTTAACACATTTTTAAAGTAATTGTAAGAAATGTAATGGCTCTTATTAATAGTCATATTGGTACTCTGTATCAGCAAGTACTCAAAAGTAAGTACTTTTACTTATACTTAGTTTGGAAAATTTGGTATTGATGCATTTCTACTTTTTCTCAAGGTTTTAGATAAACAGAAATTTAATTTGTAAGTAGGTAGGAACATTACAGTTTTCTCATTATAAGTTTTGTCTATCTTTAAAAAGACAAAACCTTTTTAATTTTTAAAACTGGGGTTGGTGGATTTGTCCTCTAACTAGGTCAGTTACTCAAAGTGCCAGAAGCTCTTGTTCATCGATGTAGAAAATTGCTATTACTTAGATTTAGGGATACCAATGGGACAATGTCCTATAGATTAAGTTGAGATGTGCAGTAAATAGAGGCCCAGAGGGGATGGGGGGAAAAGAAAAAAAAAATGAAAAGAACCCATGACTTCAAGAGATCCATAAAGGATTGCATGGACCATGTGGGCTGGGTACCGGAAAGCTCATGATGAGTCAGAACAGGAAGTTAGTGTGGCCCATACAGAACGTATCCAAAGGCTCTGTGATAGGGCAGGAAAAAGATGGAGGATCTTGTGTTTGGATGACAAAGGTTCTATTGTGTACCAGGGTGATAACAAGGACACAGTTGAGTTTTTGTGCTGGGGAAAAAGACGATAAAAAATGCAATTGAAACTGGGATCAGATTGGACAGGAATGTGGGGGCTTCTTGATTTCTGACTGAAAACCCTTAGGACCTATTTAGCTTGAAGAGTGACATCATGTATCTTGGTATGCTGAAGCTTCTCTCTCATCAACATCCAGTATTTGATTGTATTCGTGACAATCTTAATGGAATCTTAGAAAGACGTAACTTGTGTTCAGTCTACTTCCAGATTAATTACATCAGATTATAAGCAAACAATACAGCTAAACAGTCCTCACTTGGGATAGATGGTAGCCATCTTGGCTGCTGCATATCCTGGCTTGCACGCCCCTTTGCTAAGGTTGCCATACTTGTATGTCAGCTCCAGTGGCCTGTAAATTAAAAGAACAAGGGAGACATTATTCAGAGACATCATGAAAACTGATTATCAATTATACAGACAAATTCAAGCATCAAAAACTGAACTTGTCAAACAAACAATCTCTTGGAGAGATAGGGCTGTTGATTGCTTAGGAAGTTGAAGAAGTCAGCAACAACTTTGTGTGTCATCTGTGTGTGGCCAGACAAAACAGTGAGGCCTTGTTTAAATAATCCCACCAGCAGTGCTAAATCTAGAACCTCCCAATAACTACCATGATCATTAATAATCTGATGTACGCTGGGATACCAGTTCAAATAAACAGCGAGTAGGGAAAGACGTCAGGGTCTGTGCACTATGTGAGGTCCCACCTCAAAGCTGGCTGAAGAAACAGCTCAAGTGGAGCTCGTCTGCACAGAATTTGAATCACTTCTATACTCATACACTAAATGCATTAGCAGCTTGGCCTTCATTGGCCTGCAGCTGGGAAGTACTTTCATTAGGTGGGAATAATCTTGGAAGAGCTTTTTCTTTTAGTCAGTCAGTCAGACAACTAGAATAAAATTAATTACCTACATCACAAACTAATTATTAGATATGAGATAAAGTGTGCACCCCCAATTCAAAAAAAGTTGGGACATTGTGTAAAAACTAAAAAAATTACAAACATAATGCAATTACTTAAAAAATCTCAAACCCATATTTCATTCATAATGGAACATAGTAAGCATATCAATTGTTTACACTAAAAAGCTGTACTTTTTTTGAGGAAAAAGGGTTCATTCTGAATTTGATTGCAGCAAAACAGCTTAAAATGGTTGAGATAGGTCCATGTTTCTCTGGGAATCATCCCCTCTTCTTCTAACATCAGTCTGTAAACATCCAGGACCTGAGGAGAGCAGCTGCTGGAGGTTTTGGAGGGAATATTGTCCCATTCTTGTCTGATGGACGATTCTAGCTGCTCAAGAGTTCTGGGTCTTTGTTGGATTTTTCATTTCATGATGCATTCACTGGGTGAGAGGTCTGGACTGCAGGCATGACTGTTCAGCACCTGGACTCTTCTACTATGAAGCCACACAGTTGCAATGGATGCAGTTTGCGGGTTAACATTGTGTTGCTGAAATGTGCAAGGTCTTTCCTAAAAAGAAAAAGATGTCTGAATGGAAGAATATCTTCGTGCCATAGGTATTAATGCACCCCCATACAATCAGAGAGGCAGGCTTTTAAACTATGTGCTAATAGGAAGCCAGATGGTCTTTTCTCCTCTTTAGTACACCAGTTGTGGTATCTGTGGTCTCCAAAAAAATTGTCCTTTTGCACAGAAATTACTTTAGATTCTTGAAATCTTTTGAGGAACTGTAGATAATGGGATATTTAAATTCTTCCCAATTTTCTGTTAAGGAACATTTTTCTGAAATTGTTCTACTATTTTCAGACATAATTTTTCACAGACTGATGAACCTGTGCTCATCTTTCCACTTCTCTTCACTGCTGTCATTCTTCTCACTGACCAAATAATCTAATTCAAAATGCAGCTGTTTCTTCTTCATACCACTTACTTTTACAGCCTTTTGTTGCCCAACATATTAAAGACTTATTTCTGCAATAAAGTTCAAAATGACTTCTTTACTTTTACTTTACTTTTAATTTCTTAAACATTTAGTATGTTTACCGTGTTCAATTGTGAATAAAAGATGGCTTTATAAGATATGCAAATCCTTGTTTTCTGTTTTTATTTACATTTTACATAATGTCTCAACTTTTTCAGACCAGGGGTTTTAACATTTGTTGGTTCTGCTCCACTGGGATAATTAATGATGCTGAATTACATAAACTGACCTTATGTGAAACCCACTTTAAAGTGTTTGCTAACATAGTGCTCAGATTGTGTATGCAGTGTGTGGACAGACGCTGCGAGGGTCAGTGTGGTAACAGCAGCTAGTGATCATAGCCTGCATGGTGAGGCAGGAGCTGAAAAGGGGCCATCTAATGACAGTTTAGAGGTAAAGTGTCAAACTAATTCAGGCAATTACACAAAAATAAACTGACATCCTGACAAAATGACCACTGCATAATGATCTACCGAACCATGTCTTCCCCCTGACAAACACTTAACATTTCAATTCACACAAATTACTAAAATTATTACTCAGACCACCTACAATATCTTTGAAATTGGTCATTTCCCCCCCCCCCCAGAGTTTATTTTGGTTAATTTGTCCAACAGTTCTTTCCTTTTTCACCCCACTCATCAACAGCCTGCATGACTCAGCATTTCAGTAAAACATTTGTAAAACAGATAGTCAGGGCAAAAAGTAAGTCCACCCACTTTTAATTGTAGATTTAATTTGTTTGGATAAAGGTTTAAAAAGAAAATAGAAAACTTAGGGGAATATTTGGTGAAAATAAGACTACAATAAAAACACAAATACTAGTAAAAAAATACAATAAAACAATTTTTAAAACGTATACAACATGATTCAACAGTTCATAAAACCACCTTCAGCAGCCATAACTTAAAGGAATAATCTTCTGAACGTCCTTTCAGTCTATTATATAGTTGTGGAATAATTGTGACCAACTCTTCTTTAAAGCACTTTGGTAAAGACATTTACAGGTATTTGTTTCTGCACAGCTTTCTTAAAGTGGCTGTGGCTCAGTGGTTAGAGCAGTCATCCTCCAATGAGAGTTGGATGTTCAATTCCTGGCAGCAGTCACATGTCAAAGTGTCTCTGGGCAAGACACTGAACCCCTCATTGCCTTCGATGTACCCCATTGGTGTATGAATAGAGTTAACAGCACTGATTAGACTCTACAGAATGATTTATTCAGATTAGCTTTGTAAAGATGCAGTAGAGTGCTGTATGATTGTGTGTGTGTGGGTGGATAGGAAAATGAGGGCAAAGTGTGTTGTAAGGCACTTTAGTGACCCGGTTGGCTAGAAAAGCACTGTATAAGTACGGTCCATTTACCATTTATCGTGTAAAGACCCAGTCAGATTGAAGTCTAGACTTTGACTGGACCATTGCAACACTAATTCTCTCTTTTTTCAGTTACTTTGTTGTAAATTTTCTGGTGTGTATTACAACCACGATACAGTCTACTTTTTTTTTTTTAAAGGTTATTTTAACCTAATTCTAAGACCGTAATGAGAATCAAAAGGCTTCATTATTTCATTATAAGTAAAATATTAGAACTGAAGGAAGATATCCTTACTTTTTACCATGACTATGTACTGGAATCAGTAAACATACCATAAAATTATTTTTATTAGTAAGACATGTACTCACAGTTTTGTTTCCAGCTGCAGCAGAAAGCCCTGCTTATCATACACTGCAAAATAAAGCAAACAAAAATGGAAAAGTCAGTCTACAACACACGTGCATGAGAAGTGTGGCATCTCTGCTGGGGTCTTTTATGAAGTTATCCAGTCTACATCATTATGAAGCATCAGCTGAGGAGCTGTAGTTGTAAACAAAATGGGAGGCTTTCACAAGGAAAGCAATGTGGCAAATGTAAAAGGAAAAGCATTAGGTTGAGGATTTGTGGTGAAACAAGCAAGGTTAAGAAGAAGGCAGCCAAAACGATCTGTTGAGATAAAAAAATAAAAAATAAAAAAAAGTTATAAGTTAGAGATCACCTATGGACATCCAGTAGGTGTTGGGTGAAGCATTGAGGTAGAAGTCAGAGGAACACAAAACCCAAAGAAAAATACATTTGAGGTCAACTGAAAAGTTTGTCAAACTGAGATTTCAAGTTTTACTGCATTGTACAAAATTGCTTCCAGAATTGTTTATAATCAGTAAAACAATGAGATTACGCTAGCATGACAAATGAATGTTTAAGATGATTTAAATTACTGCAAAAACACTCCTGAAGACGTGGACCTTGTCTTCAAAGGCAAGCTGGAGAACAGAGATGAAGAGAAGGATAATGGGAATGTGTGACGACGAAGAGCGACAAGATCTAAGTGGTGCTCGCTCGCAAGAGGAGTGCATCTGTGCATTAGGTTTCACACTACAAAGCAGAAAGCAGCCATGGAGCAAGACAAAGCAACTTGGAAAATGTTAAAGCAGAGGGTCGCACATCAAGAAAAATGTTGAACAGAAATCTTACAGGTTTCTGCACCATAACTCTTGCTGTTTCACAGACGTCTGTTACCAAGCCAGGGCAACAGAGGGCAGTGTAATATTAAACTGGAGCTGTTTGTGGGGAATGATGACTTAGATGCGGAGTTTCTCATTAAAGGTTTGACTACTACAAACTGAAATTTACATTATGTATTTTAAAAGGCACAACTTTCCCTGTTAGCAAACTATCTAATTGACAAAACTTAAAGGTTCCCATTTTCTTTACTAAATCTGGGCTTCAGACTAGGGATGGGCAATATTGTACTGTTTTGATATAATGTGGAAAAAAATTCCAAACAAAAATTATTAGTCATCTTGTAAAAACAAATAAAAATGCTATTTTTTTCCATTCCTGGAGTTTAAATTTGATTCAGTAATATCTCAGAAGTTGAATGCAGCAGAGCAGCACCAGCTACTTGTTTTAAAACGGCGTTACCATTGAAGCGATTGTGAGGAGTTAGCATGATAAAAAACAACCTGTTACAGATCAATGTTTACATTTTTGTTTTAATATAAGGGAAATTGAGGCATTTTTTGCTCAAATGTTTGATACCAGAGTCCTATAATGTCCCACGTCTAATTATACTTGTTGAAGGCTGAGTGTTTTTATTTACATTGCAAAGTGCAGTCATTTTTTTAGTGAACTTGTATTATTTTAATGATTTTTTAAACGATCAGATTGTGTTTGCACTTCATTTAGAATTTTAAAACTTCAAAATTGCAGCTGGGATTTTTACTCTTCCTGTTTGAATTATGACTCCACTATCAGAGCCCCAAGAGAATGAAAAAATGCTGAATTTCTGTTTATGTTCCAGATATGTTCAATTGGAATCATTGTGAATTGTTAAGCAGCACAGCTGCTGTAGTAAAGCAGCATATTTATTAATGGGTGAGGGTTTTTTAAGAGCAATGTTTGTGTTTGTGAGGCTCTATATGCACTGATAGATTTATAGCTCAAAAAGATGTTGAATTGTAATTTTTTTACCATCATGTATCAATAAATACTATACTCTGATAATTTTTTTTAATCCATATTGCCTACCCTTACGTCGGACCAATTTCTGTCTTACATGTTGGAAAGATGGCAAGGAGGTTAAGTTTCAGCTTGCAGAGCTGCAGAAGTACCTGAGCTTACTATTCGTCCAACGCTGATGTCGTTCTCCATCTCTGAAACACAAAACGGTCATTTAGCACCACCTAAGGTCACTCTGAAGAGGCAGAATTGGTCGTGTAAACCAAGCAAATTGGCAACTGTTAAACATTACAGGACAAAGGAGAAGTGAATAAAAGAAATTAGTGACTTCAATCCCAAGAGGCTGAATTATAATTCTTATCCCCAATCTTATTCAGAGGCTGAACGCTCCAATGAAGCGGAAAATTAACTGCAAGGAAACTCTGTAGTGTCCATGTGATTATTAGGACAAAGGTAAATTAAGATGTATCCATAAAGACTGGATGAGTGGATGACTAAAACAAAAAGCATATGTAAATGAAAGACAATGTCATAATAAATAGGGAAAAAAAAAAGTCAATGCTGGGTTGGAAAGACTTATTTCTATAAAGAGGAAAAAGCTCATTTGTAAAGTCACTTGCTTGAAAACAACCAGTTTAAATGGTCACAGTGCTTCTACCTCCAAATCTTTTCACTTCAGCACCTTTAGTCAGGGCTACAGTTGCCGCTTCTGCATCTCTGTCTGTATTTCTCTCTGTGAACACAAGGGGATTAACACTAACATAAGGTCATGTGTGTACAGCAGCTAACATCTCGACAATCAGTAAGCCAGAACCATAGGACACACAAAAACACTTCAGCTTCAGCAAAACACAGACAGCGGCTACACAACAACAACAAATGTGCACAAAAAAATAAATTAAAAAAAAAAAAGGGCAGAGACGGTGACAAAAACAAACCAGAAATTTAGACTTATACCTCCAACAAACACAGAATACAGAAGCAACACGCCATGAACAAACATGTCTAAACACAGACCTACAAAAACTCTAAAATATTTATTTTCTTTTTGTAAGCCAGCGCTAAAGACACTAAAAACCTGAAGTCAATGGAGGTAGGAGCCCTTAGGCGCCTCACGGTTCAATTTATTATGGTTCAGAGGGCTGCGATGGGTTTCTAAAACAATTATTGAGTCATTTTGATTGTCTACAATCATAAATGACTATGGCTTCATTTACATAAACACCAATTTACATATTTTAACGCCTAATAGATTGTGCAACAACATGTAAAAAAAAAAATCACTATTAATCATAGCTTGCTGACCAACAGTTAGATAGATGCAAACTTTACAATGAAACTGCCATAAAAAGCTAAGAAATTCTTTTACAAATCAAATGTTTTAAATTCATAAATAAAGACAGTCATAATGACTTCAAGACATACAAGAAGCACTTTCTGAATTAAAAGCTGGCTGGTGGTAGCTACTGGCTGCCGCTGCTAACAGAGCGCCATCGGATGTCAAAGTAATCCTAACACAGCAATTCCTGCTCTCTGCAACATGGAAACACTGAAGAAATTGGCTCTAACCTGTTAGACATGGACATCGATGTCACTGTACTGAGCAATTTGACTCCTTTTTTGGTCATTTAGTTCCCAAAATCTTGTTTGAATGAAAACTGCTTTATTCTGCACTTTAGAGCCAAATGTTGTTTCTTATAGGCCTGAAAGAGTCTACGCTGAGGATCGTGTTTGTTGTGTGATTATCTATGCCTCAAGATGCAACAATAATAGTTTTATAATCATATTGTAGCCCTCTGAATCATAACCTAACTAAACCGTGAGGTGCCTAAGGAATCCTACCAACTCCCCACCAACAGAAGTTACCAACTTAGGAATTTAGCAAGCAGTGTATATGTCCTTGTAGCTTTTAGTTTGTATGTGCCTTTATATATTTTGTCACATAAAAGATAAAAACTGACGATCTTTGTTAAACGACTGTTGCTCTCTTCTTTATCAAAATAACCTGAGATGAGATGCCCTTTCATTCAGATACAAGTAAATACGAAAAACAAAACCTGCATTTAAACACAGCACAAAGACCTGTCAGAATGTGAAACTTCTGTACACACTTGTGCACTTTTGTAACAGACTGCAAGTGCCATATAAACTTCCCCCGTGAGGGCTCAGAAAGATCCGATTCCTCAATTAGAAAACCTTGACCACTCCAGCTGAAACTATATCAGCGGATCACTACACCTCTGAGATGAGAACAGCCGATCCCTGAAGCTGAAAACTGAGCCGGGGTCAGGAATATTTATGGCACACTCCTTGAGCAGCTGCTAAGCTGGATGCTAATGAGACTCAGAGCTAAGAATGAAAACAGTTTTATGAAAGGCATACACAGAGACAGCATTGACAGACTCTTTCTCACACACACAAACTTGTACATATCTCATAGTTTCTTAAGCTACAGCAGATTTGCTCACAAAAATGAAGAGTGTTTCTCAAATTGAGCTCTCTTTTTAAATAAACTGAGTCAAAGGTCATGCATGGCTGGTTGCTGTCAGTGGAGATGACCGATGTGGGGTTTCCCACACTGTTGGGACTTCACTGTGGCAAGAAAGTTGTGTGCAGTTACATTAGGTTCATTGCCTGCGTGACATGACTTTGTGGATTATAAGTACTGCATGGAGCTGCTACAACAGACTAGAGATGTGACGTTCAGGAACGATCCAAATCTTCTGAACGAAGGGAGCCAGATCCAAAGCAGTACAGGGCTGTTTTTCTTTTCTTTTTTTGTTTTTAAATATGG
>NC_051449.1:23007084-23023626 GCF_001649575.2 Kryptolebias marmoratus
GGGGGGGGGGGGGGTTGACTAAATAACGTACATGAGATGTCAATTTTTTGAGATTTGATTTCAGTTCACCTTTAACTTGCTGTAGCAGGAAAGACAGCCTTACAGAGACTGTTTCCATTTGTGTCAAAAGTGCAGATTCAAACCAAACACCAGTTTTTAAATTGTGTTAATAGGACAAATAATACCAGACTTACATCAAATAATTTATGCCAAATCTTTTTAATGAAAATTGTTGTATTTAGTCCACGTTAGTCCAGGACACAATAAAGACTGGCAATTCTGAGCAAAATGCCTTGCAAGGAGGAAGTATTTGCTACTCCCCTCCGTGCTCTCCCCGCCCTAACAACCCACACTACACCTGAGATCTGAATGAGCTGCAAAGCTATATACCAACTGTCAAAATAAAAAATAAATAAAAGATGAAGTCACAAAAGTTGTGAGAAGTGGCAGCAGAAAAAGAGAGTGATAGCGGGTTCTGTGATATTTAGCGTGTTTAGATAATTTAATTAAGATGTAGTGTGGTGTGCATAGTGTTTAGTGTGGTCAGTTTGTTCCCACTATGGTGCAGAAACCTTCTTTTTGTTTCAAAACAATAAGAAGATTATTAAATGGGAGCAGGCACTGCAGCTTTTGTTTGGGATGGAGGAGGGAAACGCAACGTCAGAGTCTGAGCGAGGACTTTGACGATGAAGTGGACAATCCATCTTTTGTTTTGGAGGAAGTAAAGATAAGAAGGGCAGCCTCTGGCTCCGACGTGCACACTGTGTGCCACTCGGAGGTCGAAACAGAGAATGGGATGGAGCAGGATGCCCAGCAGCTCTAGATCTCTGCTGGCTGTGACATCAGAACCACACCACAGCTCTGAGCCCTGGAAGACAGAGGATGCGATGCTGCCCCAGAGGTAAGCAGGTTCCAGCCACAAAAGAACACCAGGAGTCCAGCTAGGCACACTTTCTCCTCACAGTCTAAAAGACTGTTTTTATTGTGTTTTGCCAGATGTTGTTGGTGTTGCTGCCAAGTATACAGGATTACTAAACACAATCATATTTTGTCTGTGCTACTTCCAGCAAAAATAATGACATGAGACAGATTCAGATCCATATTTTAGAACATTCACCTGAGTGATCCTGAGCAGGACATAGAAAATAACTGACAAACCATGCATTTTTGGAGGGAGGTAGGATGTAAGGCTGTGACCTTGATACAGATGTCCTTCCTAAACACCTTCCCAACTCACTAACAGGCTATCACACTCAAATAACTAAATGAAACTAAATCTTAAAAAGCATATTTTAACAAAAAACAGTAAAAAAAAAAAAAAAAGTATGTGAATCAACATCAGAGAAAAAAAAACTATCTCAGATGTATTTGTCCCATTCATTTACATGAGAGGTGGATCTTGAAAAACTGAGTCCAGAAGGTGGAGCTCATTCATGGTGGCACCAACTTCTAGCTTCCGGTCCTCTCTCTAGCTTTAGTGCATCTCGGTGGGACCAAATGCTTTGCTTTCACTGCACCAACACTTGGCTAAAATACTTAAACTTTCCATTGCAGTCTCGATGAATTCGAGTGTTTGAAACCAAGTGACCAGTGAGCCATGTGGCCGCGTTTTGAACAGCCAGTTCTTGAAAATTGAAGCCTATTTTTGTGCATTTTTGTCCGCTTTCAAAACTGTATTCTTGGCTCTGCACATTATTTTCTTTGCCACCTACACCCACATCATACCCACCGTGGCTTGTTTTGAACACACGTTTACAGCCACCCCCAAGTTTATGATTTAATCTACTGAAGTCCACTTTAGATGGGTTGGAGTCACACATGACACAATTCAGGTAGGTTTCAGTCACCTGCAACGACTCTGACCATTTTAAGACTAAATCTGTTGCACATATTATTTTGAACAAGTTCAAACCTCAAGCGACAGGATAGTGAATCTCTCTGATTCACGGGAGAAAACTGACAGCCACAGCAATCGAACACATTCTGATGATTCCTCAATGCCGCTAAACCACTAGTTGCAGCCTAGTGAGATACTACGTCAATGGTCAGCATGGCTACTTCACTTATACACAAGACTTTCACTACCAGCAACAACAGAGGACTTTGTGGTTGGAGATGTGACTTATAAGTCTTTTGTTTCTTTTACAAAGCACTTTGAAAGAGCGCTACAAACATTCAGAAGGAGAAGTCATAGGAGTCGAAAGTCATAAAAATTAGTTTACTTTTCTGCTACATACTTTCAAAAAAAAAGCCCATCATAGCAGACAAAGGTGACCGTTAAATAGGTTCTACCTTATTGATGTGAATGCAGTTTTCATAGTGTGGATGCTAGAAGAGCATTTAGCATTTGTCTTATAATACTTATAATTTTCTTTGAAACTGACCATGTTCTCTGCCAGCTGCTGTAGCACTGGGAAATCCAGGGTTTCCCCCAATGTATTATAGGCTTTCCCTCTCCCGCCGCCAGGCTATGCTCTGCTTGTTTTCTGTAAAATACGTCATTTTTACACAAGTTTTTTTTTCCACCTGCATCAACATTAATTTGACGTGTTTATTACCGCGCAAGGGTGCACGACCAACAGTGCCAATCGCGATGTCCCCACCCCTGCGCGGTGTCATGTCGTGGTCATGCACCTCCCAATTTTGGTAACTTCACGCGGACCGGGCTCTTTTAAAAATGGATGATTTCAGTGCTCTAGCGGAGCTGGTTCGCCTGTATCAGCATTTATATGATCCCTCCATGAGAGATCACAAAGATAATCAAAGGGTTCAAAACTCACGGAAGGAGATTACTGCTGCAGCCGATAAAAAGGAGTATTTATAGACCATAATGGTTAGTTGAGCTGAAATTCAGCGGGTGGCTTTATAAGACTGAATACGGCAAGCATGTATTGTACTTAGTGAAAATAATAATATGACTCGAGCTAATTTATTCTTGTTTAACAGTAAAATGATGCTATTAAATTCAGCATTAGATATGTTTTGTTGTTTCATGTAGTGATCCAACATGCAGCCTGTGCCACAAAAAGCACAGTACAGTACAGCATCTGTCTGTTTGTCAGAGTTCTCTGTTGTTATTCATTGGCCTTGGCGTGAGACGTGTGTTGGTGCTTTGTTTGCACTTTTTCATTGATGTTAATTTAATTTACTTGTAAATGTGACTTAAATTAGGATTCAAATTAGGTGCTAACAATTTGTAGTTATTTTAATTGTATTTTTGTTTTAAAAAAGTATTTCCCTTTGCATAATATTTGGCATCATTGTGAAGCTTGGGAATTTCCCTTTTTAAATAAATGGTTGGACTTCCAAATGACATAATGTTAGACCAACACAAATCCAGGTTTCAAATCAGCAGTCGTAAACAACACTAGCTTGTCACCGATAAATCTGCTTCATATTTTGAAGCTTTTGAGATGCAGAAATTAAAAATACCCTATTGTGACTCATTTTGCCAGCACGAGTCACAAAGGATGAAGATAAATATTTGTTATCTCAAACTGATCAAACTAAGTTCATTTATGTTGAGAAATGAGAGTTGTAGCTGTTTTGGTCAAACCCTAAGAAAATAATATAATGCAATCTCATTAAATGTTGCAATATAGTGTGAAATATCTTGTCGCTTACAGGATGTGTTGCAGATAACTCTAAAGATAACCCGCTGCAGATGTACAGCCAATGACTACTTTCTGAAAGTTGCATTAAAATTCATTCAGTGGCTCATGAGATACTTTGCTAACAAACAAACAGGGTTGACTCCAACAGTTTTAAGCAAAGATCTTGTGCGATGGGTAGCACATGGAGTATGTTGTGATTGGGTCTCAGCTACAGCTACACCAAATTTTAACATAATATCTGTAAAATTGAATTATAGCCATTTTTGTTTTTTTGTTTTGTTTTTTAAAGGCGAGTTGGCTGCAGCAGCATTTTTGTACTTAGTTGGCACCAAAAGGGAATCAGTTGTAGACATACAGCCAATGATTATTTCCTGAAAGTTTCAATAAAATTAGTCCAGTGGTTCATGAGATATTTTGCTGACAGACACACAGTCTATGGCAGATAGATTGTCGCTTCGCCTTTTGCCTTTAAGTAGTGGGTGATATTTATAACAATCATATTAATTAGAAGTTACGTAACCCTTTGGAGCCCCCAGGCCCCATTATCCCATACCGAAACATCTGCTCAGCATCACAACACCCAAACCTAGTTAGGATGACGGGATGGAGGGGAATTAGGAGAACTGTAATTTTGGTATTAAATAAATGCCAATACAACTGTTGTCTCCCCTTATTGGATCCCCATAAAATATTGGGATTTTCTTTTTTTGTTGTTGTTGTTTTGCAGGTATCTGTAATAGTGAAAACTCTAGTGTGACACAGACTAACATCATCCTTATTGCTCCTGGCAGCAGCAGAAATGTCTTCATTTAAACTGATGACATCCAGAAGAAAAACTCCAACATGCTTTCTTTGTGGCGATTTAAGCAGCAGTAAAGAGCTCAACTCTAAAGGTTAAAAAGCTAATGAGAAACACAAACGTAAACAGGAACAATCCTGATGACAACAATAAAGTGGTGGGAAAACCGAGGAGTGGATGGCCCTCCGATGGGTGTATTTTAGGATTTTAGATTCAAAACAACTTCACTTCCAATCTAAAAATATCACATCCAGAACACACCACAGAGGAGGTAAATATTTCACCGCAAACTATAAACTTTACACTTCTTGCTCGGGTTGTTAATTTCTGTCAAAACATTGCAAATTGGTTTGTTTTTGCCGATCACTGACCCCACCAATGTTTTCCAATGATTCCAGAATGCAGAGAGTGCAGTCAAGACATCTGAAGAGAAATCTTTTAGCCCCCTCTCCTGGACTTGGAAAATTAATGCAGGAAAGCTCCAACGTGTGCCACTTTCCCCTATTTTTCCATTAACTCTCTCCCTGCCAAAAAATATGAAATTACCAGCCTGAGAGTCTATTAAATTAGGTGACTTAACTTCTTTTCTCGTTTTTGAGGAAGTTTTACCTCAAAAACAAGTTGTTCAGTTGCCTTGAAAAGAAAAAAGAAAAAAAAGAAGAAAGAAAACTTTAGGATGAGAATGTACACAAACAGAATCCCCAGGTTTGTAAGAAAAAATACAGCTGCGATCCAAAATTATTTCATTCAGCAGCTGATTGTTCTGGTCTTGTAAACATAGCTATATAATGATATAATTTAGTTAAACTTTAAAAAAATAGTTTGTTATAAAAGTTTTTCTACAAATTTGCCCTTTTGAAACTCCACACTGTCCCAGACTCAAATGTTCAGATTTTCTACCAGTTTTGGGTCATTTTTTTTCCCCCAAATCAAAACATCATTATTTTCTATATAATACCAGGTCTGTACAATGGTGCAGAGTTGTTTTCTGTAAACATGTGCCAACTTTTTGGATCTTATGAGGATAAAACAACCACCTACTACTAGTAGAGGTGTAATATTTTTCCCTTAACCACTGCTCTGCTTTATGTCAGTGTTGGGAAAAAATAAAGAATAAAAAAATAAGACGTGAATGTTTTCAAAACTGACAAATTCCTATCATTCCTTGTATAAGCTTGTCAACTAAACATTTAAAGTCATTAATAAGCAAAAAGAGCAACAACAGGAGCGAATGTTTGTGAGAAATAAGTTTAAGAAAATGAAATTTCCATCCAGAAAAGCCTAACAAAACCACCACTAAAGGCTAAAACCGTAGAAAACAAGCAGGTCATTATTCAGGAAACTAGAAGGCACCACATAAAGAGCATTCATACTTGTTTTTTTTTCCAAATCAATATTAGCTTGATGATGTGGTCAGCAAACAGTCTGGATGTAAATCGGATTTAAAGTTTAAAACTGATCATGTCGAGGCTTCGACTTGCAAAACAAATCTGAAAACTGATCGATAAACACGTTTTAATAAAAAGTAAAAAGGGACAACAAAGTAATAATTTGATGTGACATCCGATTTTACCATTTTTAAATCACAACTGGGTAACTTTTAGTGTATTCTTTGAGGTATGTTCGACAAAGCCAGTATTTCTGCTCTTTATTGTAGGGATTTTGTGTCATATCGGTGTCATTTTTCCACCAAAGTAAAAAAGCTGAATGACAAATTTCCAACAGTGGCGATTAAAAACCCCTTAATGAAGCCAACTTTTTTCAAAGCTACTTCTCTAACTTTTTTTTATTGCTTGAATAGTTGTCCAACAAGAAACACACATAGTTATGTTCACAATTCAAACAATACCAGAAGTATTTTTAAAGAGAAGGGGAAAACCTGTTCTTGCAAAACACTGCAAGGTGCAGGGGTGAACATCAGGCGATAAGAGTTTTATTATCACGGCAGGAACTGTCATTTCCTCTTGCTTTCAAAGCAGAAGGAGAAAAAAAATAAAAAGATGAGAATGAGACCGCTTAGTCATTTCAAGTGTTGCCTAAGTACAGGGCTGTTGATAGCTTTTTGTACGTTAGACATCTGAAAAGGGTGTGTTCAAATCTTTTGCACAACATTCATCCATGAGGCAAACAGACGTAATCTGTGTACGGCACACCAAGATTAATTTACTGTATTTATTTTATTCATTAATTTACAGAATTCATTTTATTGTATTTTCCTAAAAGAAATAAAGAAAAATAAAAACAAGATGGGCACAAAAAAAGCACAGAGCAGAACAGACAGATTTCAGACAATTAAAACAGATAAAAGATGCCATGAATGATGAAATAAAAAACACCGGAGTTAGAGTGGAGGTGTGACTTACGAGGCTTCTGACCCCATACGTATAGCTGCAGCTTCTCAGAAGAGTAGTAAATAAAGACCAGGACCAGCATGGGGCACAGGATAAACAGCAGCTTGTGTGTAGGCTTCATGGCACCATTCGGGTCATCACCTGCAAGTGACAAGCAGAGACAGGAGATGATTTTATTTTCTTTTGTTATTATTTACACACCCCTTTAAAGAGACAACCAACCAAGTGATTAAAACCAACCAGGTGATGTGGGGCTGTGTGAGGTAATGAAAACCGGAGCAAAAGTGGGAGGTGACCGAGCAATAAGGAGGAGGGAATACGACGCCTGCTGATGACCTGGTTACATCAAGCCTCACGTTCCCTCCCTGAGGACTACACAATGATGCACGGAACATAACCTCCAATCGTAATTTACTTACTTTTACTTGTTACTTTGCCTTTTTCATTTCGAACCCTAAAAGGCTCCCACAGTTAACTGACCTTAAACATTAAAAAAGGGGCTATGGATCAAGTCAATTACACCAATATTGAGCTAAAATTCAACGTGGTAGTAGCTGAGAGTCATTAACACATACTCTGACCGTGATGCATAAAGTTATTTTGAAGGTCTGACAAACACAGCTACAACTCTCATCATTTCAACATAAGATCTTCGTTTAAAACTGGCATGCAAGCCAGTGGGCGGCTTGCATTCCTAGAATGAATGCTGGGCCTTTAATGTGTCCAAGCATCAACTGAACCCTCTTCTATAAAAGTTGCCGTGTCCTTCCTGATTGACAAGAATCCAAAAGCATGACATTTGAGTGACAACATAACAGCAGTTATCAGCAGTCAGTAATGCTGGTCCTTACAGGTAACAGTCATGTTGCATCTCAGTGACCCTTACGGCTCCGTCATACTCAGTCAGTTTGTGGTCACCCTAAAAAGGCTGTATCTGGAAGGTTTGATGGCAGAGAGTTGTGTTAATCTTGCATTTAGACAAGACTCAAGGACATGGTGTAGATAAATCCCCCCCCCCCTCAACAGAAGGTAAAAGTCTGATTCCCTTTTTGAATTCCAAGCTCATTTAGTGAGAAGACTTTAAACAATCTCACTCTATGAGTTCCTCCCCCGCTCTAGTTAACCTACTGTAATGCTGGTTTAACAGCTTAGTTTCACATTAAAGAATTTCCCACACAGACAACAAGAACACATTGTACAGGGTGGTATTTGAATATTTAAAATGGAGCACAGCACATGTTGTTTCCTCACGCAGATTATGAACTTTTGAAATATGCTGTACATTGCGCAGATGAATTAAAGACGTATCTAAGCTCAGCTCTGCTCAAACACAGCTGTCCTGCAACGGCTTTAACTCGTGTATTTGCATTGGCTATTTCTCAGGGTGAACTCAAGATGGTATCATTTACTGTTATGATGAAAATATAGTGCCTCATTCAGGATTTAAGACCTGTTGAATAGGGTAATGAAAAACAAATTGTGACCGCTCTGTGCTACTAACAGTAAATGTTCTACTTTAGGCAGGTGATGTTGAACAAACTCAAACCAAGGACCATGAAGTCTCTTTTATTTTGAATGCTGAGTGCTGAATGACTTCACCTAAATTTTCACCCTTGCTGAAGAAGGTAAAACAAAGTTGTTAAAAAGTTAACAACTGCGACAGAAGCTAAAATTAGCAGAACAAAGACTAAAATGGGGAAACCCAAGCTAAAACGAGCAGGACACAAACTATAATGAGACCAAATGGTCAAGGCTTTTAAGCAGCAGAACACAAGCTCAAAACTAAACACAGCAGAACAGTGGCCAAAAGCTAAAGAACAGTAGCTGAAGGCTAAAAACCCAACAGCAGTAATCAGAGGGCTGGCCAAAAGCAGATATCAAAATGAAAAACTGTTTCTGAAGAAAATGAAGAAATTTTAACACATTTCTAAGGGGATCTTGATTTTACACATAGATAAATATTCTGAAATGTATAAAGGTTACAACAAAAATACCGACAACGGGACATAATACACCTGTCAGTAGGTACGATTTAGGGAACAAGAGGTTAGACATTTCTATGTTAGTCGGATGTAAAGATTGACCATAAAGAATGTTTAAACAAAAGGGTGGCCTGTGACCTTTGACTCTGTGACCCTGAAATCATTAGGGATCATTGTAGACCCACGAGGTGTCCAGCTGTGCAGTCTGACATTCTTATGTTACACAGAGTTAGAACTCAGACAGGAAATTGTCCACATACGGACAGATTGACGGACAGTGCCATAGCATAACGCATCCCGTCTTATGATGGGTGTATAAAAATCACAACCGTGACACTATTCTCAAACAAGCTGGATAATTTGGTATGTGAACAGTTAAAACAACAAAGTACAAAGTGGTTTGTAAAAAAATGCAAAGAAGAAACTGCAAACAAGGAGGTAGCTTGAATGCTGACTTAGTATTTATAATAGCAGACTAACTTTTAAGAACACAACTGTGATGTGAAACTTCAAAGCAAAAACAGCCAAAAGGAGGCATGGTTCAAGACGGTTTCTTCTGAATCCGTTCAATGACAGAAAAAGTTTGGAGTAGGAAGTGAAAGACAAGACATGAGCTGGCAAACAAGATCTGTCTCTTTTGCTTAGCCTAGGAGTTAAAATATGAAGAATTCTAAACATATTAGGTTTATTTAGCAATCAAGTACCTTTCAGTTTGTTGTTAAACTTTGGGACATAATTAGTGACTTCAGATGAACCCAGGGGACTTTGGGTTCATAGGGGGTTTCAGCCATACCACTACTACCCAAAGGTCCAGTGAAGGATGATCAGTCCTCAGTTTATGTTTCTTTACCAGTTGGATTTGTTGAGAAGTTAAAAACAGATTTTTTTAACAAGCAGGTTTGATTTTTTGGTAAAAGAATATATTGTTATCTCTAATCATGTCTTGTGATTAGTTTGATCAACTTACTCCTGACGTTAAGACCAAATTTGTGAAAAATTTGGAGTTTTGTGGCTTTAGAATGTGCCAATGCAGACTGCCAGGGACAGCCTGGGAAAAGAACCCCAATAAATAACCAGCAGTAACTGAAGAGCTACGTTAGATATATGTATAAGTTAAACGTATTTGGCAACTTACTACCTATAATTATAAGATCTGGGTCTAAAACATGGTAGAACTGTAACCTTGCAAAACTCTGCCTCATTAGCTTTATGTCCAGAGGATGGCTAGATGCTGGCAGAACAGTTTTTCAATGCATGTTTGAACTTTAAACTATTTTTCTTTCTGATTTTTTTTAATTTTGTTCATAATCTGAGTCAACTTGTTCTCTGCTGTAAAGTATTCTAGATACAGCATTTTTACTTGAATGAAGGAGGCTGTGTAACTACCATGACAATTTGCCACAACAAGTCTTGAAATACCCCAGTAAATGACGCTAGCATCTCACAAGGATGCGACTGTTGGAGACTAGATGGCGACTCAAAATTGTGAAAAAACAACGAAAATTTTCTGTTGTAGTCTCAATGAAATCCGAGTGTTTGTGACCAAATGACCAGCAAGCCTGGCAGCCATAATTAATGCAACCAGTTTTTGAAAATCAAGACTTTTATGTGCACAAGTTTGCAAAACTGTATTCCAGGCCGTGCACATTATTTTGTTGCCCACACCGTACCCACCTTGGCACCATTTTGGATGTGTTGGATGGTTTTGTAAATAAAAGTTTTGCAAAACTAGATGTTTTGAAAAACTTGTGTTTGTTAATAGATTTTTAAAATAGTGTAGGAATATATTTCTAATTAGTGTAGTGCTAGAATTTAATGTACGATTTATTTTAGAGGTGTAAGGTATCAAGTTCCGAAAGTTTTAAGTCCTCAAAATTGTAACTGTTTGAACAGAAATAAATAAGAATGCTATGTCAGAAACTGTGTAGCTGTAGGATTGGAGTAAATGTTCCAGGCAGTCAGATTATTTTCTGTGTTGTGTTTGGTATATTAACATTTTCATGCTAAACCAGACATAACATAAAAGAGTCCAGTGCTAACTTTTCTGCAGACCTTGTACATCAGAATTACAGGTTTTAACCTTCTAAAACCCTTAAATTGCAGGAGCTTCATGGGGGGGTTCACACACCCTGGGCCCCCCCACCAGGGTGTTGCCCCCGACCCCAATGAGGACCTAACCGCCCCCTAACCCCAGGGCTAAAACAGGTCCTTTCCTAAAAAAAAAAAAAAAAAAAAAAAAAACAATAAAATAACAAGAACCCACACTCCAGACCCTGGCCACAATTATGGTTTTGCGGAACAGTGACCACATTTTACCTCAGTCTTCCGGAAGCTTGTTTCAGGCTACAAGACGTGTGCGTCTAGTTTAACAATAAAGTCGAGAAACTTTTAGTCATTTCCACGCCAGAGGGCTCAGACCGTCAGGTACCCTACTCCTACTCAGAGCTGCGCTATTAGCAAACACAAACACAAACACAACACAACTTTACGGTCTGAAGCCAAAGTCCTCCGTGAGGAGCGTATGTGTGTTTGATGTGGTGGCATTTAACCTACACATGCAGCCAGGAGGGAGCCGTTATTTCCTTAGACTGGGGCAGAAAAACGGGAAACACGGCTGAGAGAGAAGGCTGCTGCCTCGTTAGCAGGTCGCTAAGCTAACGCTACGTTGGCACGGTTTATTCCTGATCCGTTCGCAGGCCTGCAGCGGAACAGCAGCACCGCGCTGTTTTCTCGGAAGACACGCAGAAGCTTTGTCGGAAACCGTTACAGTTCACCCATGTTTGAATAACGGGACATACAACAGCTCGTAAACCATTAATCCGGAGAAGAAAACAGGCTGACAATAGCGTGGAGTGGACCCCCGGTTCACTTGAATTAACCGCAACCATCTCTCTGCCGCCTCCAAGACCACGGCGAGAATCATTTCTGCCATTTCCCATAAAGTGAGACACGTTACCTTTGTTGTCCTTAGAGTCCAAAAACAGCTCGATGCCTTAAATGAAAGGACAAAGTGGTCGATGAAACGACCGCGTTCTTCCTCCTCCCCTCCGTGCCATTTTCATTAAATCTGTAAAAGTCGTTGGCTCTTTAAGCACAGGACGCTCGGCATGACTACGTGTTTTTTTCTCGCCCTGTCTCTCATGTCTTCGCAACAAGAGGAAAGCGGACACTCGTCGACGAGACCTCAGTTGGTTGTATCCCTTCTGAAACGCGGTGTTTCCATGCAGTCACATGAGGAAGCCAACTCCGCGACCCGGAATGCCCCCTCCTGTGACTGTAGCGGGTTTTTTCTTGTGTTACTTCAGGGAGGTGTGTTGGTGCTCGCCTCCTCTCAGCTCTGACTCTGACGGCCTTTACTCCCATGAAATGACAAAGTTCCAGTAATGCGTGAATCTTTCAGACCTCGTCTTTCCCCAGGCTACAATGTGCTTGGCCTGCAAAGCTGGTAGTTTTTCATTAAGTGGCCAGCATGTTGTTATTCTGTGAGGGAGGCTAATGTTGTAAAATCAGTCTTTTAATGGTAAAACGGTGCATGCAACACCAAAACAGACAGCGCAAATATCGGTTCCCTTAAATCTTAAAGCAACTGTGTGAATTCTGATTCAATCGTCATACTATTTCTTTCCTGTTGCATATGATTTTTTTTTTTTGCATTTAACTTCTTTTGTATACTTTGTAGAATGTTAGCCACTGGTATATGGCAGCATTCAGCTCATTTGGGAGTTGGGTGCTATGACTTTATTACCTCCACCAAGGAGGTCACGTCTGTTTGTCTGCCGGTGCACTATTACTCAAAAAGCTAGGAATAAATTTTCATGTAATTTTTTGGGAACATCAAACATGGTACAAGGAACAAGTCATTAGATTTTGGTGGTGATCTGGTCAAGGTTCAAGGTCAAAGGTCAAAGTCACAGATGAGCCTGTTCTCTAACTCTGTAGCTGTATAACAGGAATGTTAAACTCCACAGCTGGACACCTCGTGTGTCATCACCGTTGATTTCAAGGTGACAGGGTCAAAGGTCAACATCACAGTTGACCCGGTGCTGTAACTCTGCAGCAGTGTAATGTAGGAATGTCAAACTGCACAGCTGGACGCCTCATGGGTCAAAAATGATGCCTGTTGATTTCTGTGGGGTCAAAGGTCAAAGTCCCAGGTAACCCCTCTGTTAAAAACGTGTCTCTGCTCCTACACGTGACCCAGTTGTTTCCTCCACCAAGGAGGTTCTGTTTCCGGTTGTATTCATTGCTTTGTTTTTCTGTTAGCAAAGATCAAGTAAAAACTAATAAACAGATTCGGAGGAAAATTTCAGGAAATGTTGGGATTGTCACAAAAACTGATGGATTACATTTTGGTGCTGATCCAGATTATGATCCTGATCACACTGTTTTTAATCATGTTGTGTGGCCTTCCAGGAGGTTTGGGCTCTCTGAGTGCTTTTAGTTTAGAAATATTTTCCTCATAGAAATACATTGAGAACTATTTAGTTAATTTAAAACATTGTTTTCTTTTGAAATTTGCTTCAGCAAACTTGCTTTATTTTTGTCATCTCTATGCCAAATATGGCTTTTAGCTACTTTTAGCCAGTCTTTTGCTACTTTTTGCTCATAGCTAGTTTTTAGTTACTTTTAGCTAGCCTTTTGCTGCTTTTAGCATGTTTTTTGCTTCTTCTTTTATTCTCTTTTACTTATTTTAGCCTTTTGCTACTTTTAACCCAGATATTGTTCTGCTTCTTTTAGGAACAAATTTCAGCAGTCCTTCAGAACTCAGTAATCACACTGCCTTTTTTTCTAGTTTTAATCAAAACCAAAACCAGTCACACTGAACGAATGTTTAGGAGCTGTAAATAAATGAACACAAGGATAATTCAAATATCTTTTCAGTATAACTGTGGAAATTACATTAACATTGGACATAAATGTCTGATTCATCAATATGTGATATTATTTAAGTGAAAACACAAACAATACTATAGATGTTGTTGATTACATTAGGTTGGTGTTATAATTTGTAGATGGTTCTTTGACCCTCATTTCACTTCCTGTGATGTGTTTCTTTCTGTTTGCCCATCCTCGCCGAAAACAAAACTAAACACACCTGTGACGCACACTGACCAAACTAAAGGAACTGATTCTTTCAACTCCTGACAGCTGGCATGCATCAGTCCAGTCTGACATAAAACATATCCACTTTTTTTTCAGGTTTAGGGCACTTCTAAGTTTACTTTTTATATTCCAGAGATGTTTTTACTTGTTTTCTCAAATTAAATTTGCCCAATTTGTGGCTTAAGTTCATTAACTTCTTCCTGAAAAGCACAAACTTACATTTTTATTTATAGGAAGGCCAAAACAAAAATGTATATTCTGAATTTAGTTGCCTTGTGCAATTTCTGATAGCAAGTTAATTTACCCTGCATTGTAAATACTGTAGAGTTTGTATTTGAAACAGGCACTGAAGCAGTCATGCAGTTGTTGCACATTTTTTAAATTCAAATACAAATATAAACAACTTTCTGCTTGCTATATTGCGAAGATGGCTATCTTGAATATGATTGACTCCAAATATTAATCAGTTGTTGATGTACTTCTGCTGATTACTTTTTGAGAGTTTTATTCAAATCTATCTTAATAAACTTTATTCCAAGACAACAAAGAGTCCATACCATATTTAAAAATAATAAAGTAAGAAAATTAAATGAAATCCATCCAATGGTTCTTGAGACATTTTGCTAACAAATAGACACTGTTGATTCTGGTTTTAAAAACCAGTCTCATGCGATCATTTCGCTCTCGGAGTGTGTGGTGAGGATCACTCTCGGCTACTAATAAAACAAATTTTAGCTCAATATCTGTAAGTTTGGCTAAGTAAGAGCTACAGTTCTTGTTTGCGTAGATCACTTTGCTGTGGTGGCCATCTTGAATTGGGTTAACTCTAAAAGTTAATCAGTTTTAGACGTGAGCCCAATGATTACTTTCTGAAAGTGCCATAAAGTTCAATGATTCAATAGATATTTTTCTTTTGGTACAGACAAATCAACACAGACATTGGCAAAAACATTATCACCTTTGGCAATGGGCGATAAATAGTGCCAGTTAAGATGCTTATTGCTCATGACCCACTCAGACTTTGCATATTCTCATTCATTGGGTTTTCCCTGCATTACACAGCAGCTCACAGCACACTGTAATGAGACAGCTGATCTTTACTCCAGTCCCCTCACAGCTGCTTGTGTTACTCGGATTATCAAGTTTTCATGCAGATTTTGCATCTTGTTCTTGTCCTGACAGTTACAGGGATTTTCATCCCTACGTAAGCTGTTGTTAGGCTGAAAGCCAAAGCAGAGAAAGGCAAAGTGGGGCAAGAGGCAGCAGCCTTTTCGCCCTACAACGATTGTATGTGAGCAGCACACCAATCTATTAATATTGAATCAAGCAGGAAATAGAATCTGTTCACCCGCTGTTCTCCATCAGGGGTCAGGAGATTAGCAAGAGGCAAGAGACTAAAAAACATGCACAGGCAAACGCTGTGTCTTCAGCATACATGAACAGGCATGTTCACCTGCTAAAGAAGCGTTCTCAGACATACAGTGCACTTTTGAGAAGCAGCATTCAGAGAAAGCAGTACAGGAAAAGGAAAAATGTTCCAGTCTCTTTATGCTGCTTTTCTGCAAGTAAGAAGTTGCATTCTTTTTAAAGAATATATTTTTATCACCCATTGCTGAAAGGCAAAAGGCAATCAATGTTTTTTTTTTTCAGCCCCTCACATGTGGAGTTCCCCAAGGCTCTATTCTTGGGTTAGTTTTATTTCTATTTACATGATCCCTCTAGACTTTATTTTCAGTGAATATAATATATTTTACCCCCTTGGTCCCTAGGTCGTTGGCAGAAGTGCTGCTGCCGCCGGTACAGGGGCTGCTAGTCATGTAAGGGTTATTTTTGTATGCAAACGACACACAAATATGCCTTCAGTTGAAATGCAAATATTATTTTTTAACATCACTTTTTGACTATTTCACAGAAAACAAAGCTTAGATGGCTTCAAACTTCCTCAATTTTAATGAGGACAAAACTGAAATAATTTAAATGCTTAGCATTCCTTGAACAAACGTATATTTCTTCCATATCTTAGTTTAGACTAAGATCATCTTATGATATGAAATACCTGACTTGTCAGGCAGCTCTGTCTCTGACCCCAGTTCCTAGGAACCCCAGCATGGTGAGGACTTGAACAGGGAACGGCAATGCACAGCTTCCTCTAGTGTTCCTGTGTAAGGCTGGAGCAGGTTCAGCACAGAGTTTCAAAGGAATGGCCATGGGACTCTGAATCAGATAACAAGCCAGACATCATTGTGTGGCAGCAGGTCGGTGTGATTCCTGAAAACACGCTCCCTCCCAATCCCAGCACAAAAGCTGCCACTGTTCTACCATTACACTAAGCTTCACTAAGCTATTTATGATCATGTGTCATTGTTTACACCTTGTCGACCTTAGGAACCATCACACCTGACTTGTTCTGAATTAATATGCTGATCTGACACAGTTTTCTTCTCAGTGAGAAGGAAGTGTCCCTTAGACAATTCACATGTATTTTATGCACCTCAGCTGTCTGTGCGCCTCACAAGTGTGTGGTCACAGATGTGTGTTCAGCTACAGGTGCTGGTCATAAAATTAGAATATCATGAAAAAGTAGATTGATTTCAGTAATTCCATTTAAAAAGTGAAACTTGTATATTATATTCATACATTATATACAAACTCATATATTTCAAATGTTTATTTCATTTAATTTTGATGATTAC
>NC_051449.1:23024851-23038889 GCF_001649575.2 Kryptolebias marmoratus
TTTCTGATATGATGAATTTGAGATTTTCATTTGTTGTCATTTGTAATCATCAAAATTTAACGAAATAAACATTTGAAATATATGAGTTTGTATGTAATGTATGAATATAATATACAAGTTTCACTTTTTAAATGGAATTACTGAAATCAATCTACTTTTTCATGATATTCTAATTTTATGACCAGCACCTGTACATTTATATGTCACAAAGTAACGTAAACTTGACAGTTTACATTGAATTGAGGTTGTTTTGATCATTTCTGAGGTGTGTTATATGTTATGTTGTATGAGGTAAATGTGGTTCAGTTTCATTGTTCGGCTTGAAGCTATAAATGCTCAAACTTGAGAAAACATGTTCAAATGTCCTCTGAGTTCAGAAAAGCAAATGGAGTCATATTTTGGTGTATTTAGATGAGTTTCAGTGCTTTGTAGTTTGATACTGTCAACTGAAAAGGTTTGTGTGGTGGTTCACACATTCTCACAGCAGGTCAAAAGTTACGCACACTTTCACACGTTCATTTTGATACATCCTGTCTGTGTGCACACACTGTTGATACATGAAGCCCCAGGTCTTTTCCTAAATTGTGGAAACAGCTGCCCCCACATTTTAGATAGGCTGTAACACCTGCTGTTTTTAAACTTTACTGTATCTTAAAAAAATATATATATATTTCCGCTTATTAGCTTCTAAATCAGTATGAAGAAAATATTTCCACCATTTTAACCCTCTATGGCATGAATTTTTATTTTATGAGGAAAAAATTATTTCACCCTAATTTTGGGAGCTTGGGGGTGTCCTTATAATATATCAATTAGAAAATGTGCCCCCACCAGATTTTGGTTTGTTGCCTCAGGGCAACAATATGCTATAAGGGTACTAAAACGCCAAGGTTTTCTATAATATTTTGTAATGAGGTTAAGGGGCTTGTTGGTGTTACACTGAATGGCATATACATTTCATTGCTCTACAACTACTTCCAGAATGTCTTCAGAAAAAAAATATCTTGAAGTATTCGTAGGGGGAGTTGATATTGTCTGATTTTGGAAGGCTGGCCTGCCATTCTTGGTAATCAGTGATGTTGGCACTGTGGGGTGTTCTCCAACAGGGTAAGCGTGGAACATCTTCCTGTGATACTTCATCATTTTCATTTTCCTCTTCATTCACAGACTCATTGTCATCAGGCAGGTCATTTGTTTTCAAAAGAAACCAGTAAGCATAAGATTAGAATAGGTCATATATACCTCTCTTCACCCACTGATGCACGCACACACCTCGCCCCCTCACCCCGGCGGCTGTGGCACAGGAGGTAGGGGGGGCCTGTCCTGTAATCGGAGGGTCGCTGGTTCGAGCCCCCGGTGTGATGGCAGCCCCACTTCTGTCAGCCCCAGGGCAGCTGTGGCTACAATGTAGCTTACCACCATCAGTGTGTGAATGGGTGAATGACTGTAGTGTAAAGCGCTTTGGGGTCCTTGGACTAGATAAACCGCTATATAAGTGCAAGCCATTTACCATTTACCCCACCCACTGATGCACGTACCCCCCACCCCACCCACACACACATGTTCATTCCATACAGTATGATACTATACTGACTGAACCCTAATCTTCTAACTATCCCTCAAACCTGATTCTGGAGTCCACGCTTCCTTACTGTCACTCTCAAGCTCATCCATCCTCACTGTCAGAAGGGATGAGCCTAACCGCTTGATCATGTTCCTTACACCCATAAAATGTTCTTGAATCCATTTCCTGTGAGTAATAATAGATAGTACAGCAAAAAAATTGATTATGTTGATAACTATGCATCCCTACACATCTCCATCCATAAGCACGTTATAGTTCACACAAAAGTGGTCTAACTGCACAATGTTGCCCTGAGGCAACAAATGAAAAACTGCAATTTTAGTATATAAATAAAGACAAAAAGTTTCTTTACTCAATCAAATATGCTTTTTCACTTATTCATGCACATCACAGATATTTTTTATACAAAGTTATTTAAATTTAAACATGTTAAAAAATGAAATGAATCTTGCCTTCTGCTAGCAGTGTGTCCAAGTTGGCTGTGGTCCCAAAAAGGAGTGTTTCACCCCAAGACAAACGGTCAAAGCCACACCCAGCTCAAATTTCATTGGTCACAGACTTATAATGAGACTTTTGATGTGATGTTTTACTTAAAAAAATTTAAAGGGGCCAAAGTAGTGGTTTGTTGCCTGAGGGCAACACCATGCCATAGAGGGTTAATGTCTTAATGTTTTTATGTGATTGTCCAATTTTACTTCAGTTTTAATTGGCTTGATTATCCTTCTTCTGTTTTTAAGATTTTCTTGTGCTGCCTTGTGTTTCCTTATTATGTTAAATAATAAAAAAGGCTATCTTATTACTTATCTCAGTATGTTGATGTTAGTCAGGCCTGCATCTGACTGCAGCTGGTTTATAATGCCGCTGGGAAATATGTTCGCCCTTTCTTTATTTGTATTCAAACAAAGAAAAGGTGTTTTTAAAGTCTTCTTGTGCTGTCTTGTGTTTCCTTTTTATGTTCAGCACTGCTACGTGTTACATAAGGGGGAAAACAACCTTTATTCACTTTTAAAACATTCATAAGGCTCTGTACAACTTCTAAACAAATTATTATTATACGTAACTCACAAAGCAAATACACAATACACCACTCCCAACAAGGAATTTAGTTAACTCCAAAAGTTAATTAGTTGTAAATGTCAACCCAAAATTACTTTTGAAAATTTCATTAAAATCCATTCAGTGATTCATGAGATGTTTTGCTAACTGTAGAGACAAACACATAAAGGTGGTAGGAAAACCATTATCGCTCCTCTTGCCCTAGCCAAGCCTAAACAGTAAACTCAACTGAACAATGTTAAGCTAAACAAATCCAAGTCCCAGTACACATTTGTTAAAAGATAATCACTTACTGTGTTTTTTGTCTCAGAGGCACCTGCCTGCTCAGCTCTGTCCACAAACCAAATATATTTGAACTTTTTCTGTTCCTGTTTCGTCCTTTTCCTCCCAAACCCAAATGTGATATTTGCTTAGCTTTAAATATTTAAATTTTCAACTGTGAAAAAAAAAAATCTTGAATGCACTGTTGTCAAATGTAGTGTATCAAGAGAGGTTCATGAGATATTTTGCTATCAGACAAACAGAATTGACTCCAATTCATTATTGGCAAAGGTCAGTTGGACTTTCCAGTGGTGGTACGTGAGTTTGCTTCAGTGGTGCATAAAATACATTTTTTCACCATTCAGCTAACAAGTACAGCCAACACCTTACTGTGTTGAAGGTTGGAGGGTGTGGGACATAAATATAATGTCTTCTAACATATATAAGGTTGGGGAACCACTGTACTTATTTACCACAGAATCGCAGGAAGTGTTTGGTATAACCCCACAAGAAATGTCATAAAGACTGGTAGAATGTGTCAGATGTTACCAGAGGACAATCCAGTACATAATTACAGAAATTGTGGTGGCTAAATGGTAAATGGCTTGCACTTGTATAGCGCTTTATCTAGTCCAAGGACCCCAAAGCATTTTACACTACAATCAGCCATTCATACACTGAATGGATAGTACTGAAAAGCCTGAGGAATATTCATGTGCTAAATACCACGCAAGCCTTTAAGTAGCACATGTGTTTATGGCAGGAGCATGTGTTAAAGTACAACATGTGGTGTGCTAGAACATACAGTGGATTGCAAAGTTTTTCACCCAATTTACAGCACAGATTTGAAACGGGGGGGGTTACCAGTAGTTAGTACCTTATCAGCCATGACATCAGTTACAGAGCATGGAGTTTGAAAGGAAGGGTAGAAGTCTTTGTTCAGGCTACCCAAATGAGCCCCCCACCCTCACCCCTCCCCCCTTGTCATTGTCATTTTTCAAGCTTATAAAACAACTCTTTCTCAAAAAGAACGTATCAGTGTGAAAAAATGCTATTTCAGCTAATAATAAACTTCTACACTTTTGCAAAACACAATTTGTTTAGTTTGGTGCTGTTTATTCAACCAAACATCTGTGTTGCTATCTGAAAGTATGTGCAATGAGCATCTTGTCAGGCTGGGAGGAGAGAGCGGCGAACCCAATGTGCAGACTCATCGTGGTTCTAAGGCTGACAAGGCAGCAAAACCAAACAATAAATGACAAGCCAAGGCAAGACATGGGAGGAACCAGACAACACGTTTAAGCAACAACGGACCAGTGAGTTAGTGGAGAAGATGACAGAGGGTAATTAGGTGAAGTGGGCACAGGTGAGTGATTATAACTAGGATCAGGTGAAGATGGGCATGGCAGGAAAACGAAATAAACTGAGGAGAAGTGAATGATGACAGGAATGCAAAGACAAGGAACAAAAACTGAACAAAGAGAAGACTAAGTGTAAAGACAACTAAATGACTAAATAAATGGATTAGTCCGATTGGAGTTGGGAAATCATTTGGACTGGCTAGATTCACTGGTCAGACCGACTGATACATTAACAGCCTTAGCACCATCAGCATATACACAGACTATGCTCCACACACATACATTTGCATTGTAACACGGTGTTGTTGGGTTGAGAAGACAGCAACAACATAAACAAACATTGTTAGGACAGTCTCTAATATGCCTTTTGACAAATTTCTAAGAATCCACCTCATTTTTTCTTTAATAATGTCTTTTTCCTTCCATTCTTCCATGAAGCTCAGTTCAGCTTATAGCTGCCTATAGCTGTCCTATGGACAGATACTCCTTGTCACTGGAGGACGCTGCTGTGAAGGTGTAGGGAGGAGGAGCTGGGGAGATTAAGCCATGTTCTGTAAAAATGGAGTCTCAGCAGTTGCTGGAATAAAGTTCCTAAGTTTTAACTGTCGTCTCCTATTTTTATTAAAACTGCCACAATAAAATTGGCAATAAGAAAGAGCACTTTAATACTGAGTCTACCACCTTTTCTGCAAATACTTACTTTATATTTTAATTGAATGTTATTTAATTTATGCATACAAACAAATTATTTTTGAAAACCTAAATGACAGTTACACATTTTATTTTTTAATTCTTAATTTATTTATTTATTTTACTGTTAAATTTAAAATAATACAGAAAATCCCAATTTCAGTGTTTATTATGTTTGTAGTAAAATACCCTTTTTTCTCACTGTTTGACATGAAATCAGACTAAAGAGTTCCTGTTTTAGGTCAGTTAGAATTTCCTAAAAATATTTCTATTTGTTAAATGTCTGAATAAAGAAAGACATTCTTTTTAGAGAATTTTTTATTACTTTCTTCAAAGTGACAAGTTTACATTCATTTTCTCAGTATTTGGTAGATTTGCCTTTAAATTGTATGACTTGGGTCAAATCTTTTGGGTTTTCCTTTGACAAGCTTTTCACAATAGTTTGCTGTAATTTGTCCATTTAAAGATCCATTTGTCCCCAAGCTTTAATTTCCTGGCTCATGTCTTGAGATGTTTCTTCAATATTTGCACATAATGTTCTTTCCTCCTGACGTCATCTATTTTGTGATGTGCACCAGTCCCTCCTGCAGCAAAACACCCCAAAGATGATGCTGCCGCCCCCGTACTTCACAGTTAGGATGGTGTTCTCAGGCCTACAAACTTTCCCCTTTTTCCTCCATGTAACGATGGTCATTGTGGCCAAACAGTTCAGTTTTAGTTTCATCACATCACAGGACATGTCTCCATAAATGAAAGTTTGGGCACAAATAGGTGCAGTGTAAGGATCTTTGACTACAGCCAGATGATGATGGCTGAGTCACAACATTTCCAAAACTGCAACTTTAGTTTGATGTTCAAAGTCTGTTCCAAACTGTTCCAACAAAGTTAGGAGCATGAAATTGTCCAAAATGTCTTGGTTTACTTAAGTATTAAGAGTTCCTTTCACTGAAACTAAGTGGCTGAGCCCAACTCCTGAAGAACAACCCCACACCATGATCCCCTCCCCACCAAACTTTACACTTGGCACAATGCAGTCAGACAAGCACCGTTCTGGCAACCACCAAATCCAGACTCGGCCATCGGATTGGCAGACAGAGAAGCATGATTCATCACTCCAGAGAACTCATCTCCACTGTTTTAGAGTCCAGTTATCTAAGACTTGGATGCAGCTGCTCGGCCATAGAAACCCATTCCATGAAGCTCTCTACTCTCTGTTCTTGATCTGATCTGAAGGCCACATGGAGTTTGGAGGTCTGTAGCTGTTGACTCTGCAGAACGTTGGTGACCTCTGTGCACCATGAGCCTCATCATCCACTGAGCCCGCTCTGTGATTTTTCATGGCCTACCACTTCATGACTGAGTTGCTGTTGTTCCCAATCACTTCCACTTTGTTATAATACCACTAACAGCTGACTGTGGAATATTTAGTAGCAAGGAAATTTCACAACTGGAGTGACTGCACAGGTAGCATCTTATAATGGTACCATACCAGAATTTACTGAGCTCCTGACAGTGACCCATTCTTTCACAAATGTTTGTAGAAGCAGTCTGCATGCCTCTGCATGCTTGATTTTACGGCCATGGAAGTGATTGGAACACCTGATATCAGTGATTTGGATGAGTGACTGAATACATTTGTCAATATACACACACACACACACACACACACACACACACACACACACACACACACACACACATATGTATATATAAACAGAAAATTAATCAATTGATCCCTATTGATTTCAATTAATAGGGATCGTTGATATTCTTGTCATTCAGTATCTGTGCAAAGTGTTCCAATCTATTCAGCAACTTGAACTTTCACTTCCTCAAACACCTAGACTTTTCGTCTACAGTTCTTAAAAAAACACAAACTGTGAAACCACATTGAACATTTGTGTGTGAGGAAGAGAGATACTCGTTTGTAACTTGTTTACTTCCTCTAGTTTGATGCTGTCCAGGACTGCAGGAGATCACCATAACACTTCAAAAATGTGGCACTTTTCACTGTTTGGATTTGTCAGCTTAAAGTCCCCCTCCACAAAAAGTCAGATTTTCAACACTGTTAACTTAACGTGACCCAGCACACGTCTGTCAGTGTTTTAATGTCTTATAGACAAATGGCAAGAAAATTCAGCCTACACAAAATAGTGGCACAACATCTGGATACTTAGTTCCTCTTCAATGTTTCTGCCTTCTTTGGGGGAAATGGTGGTGAATAGAAATCCAGATATTTTTGCTAGAAAATTGCTTCAAATAGGAGTTCAGTGTTGCTTTCAAGTGCTCCAAAATTATGGCGTGTCAGGCATATAATTATCAAAGGTCACTGTCAGTCAATGATCAGCAGATATATATAGAAAAACCTTCATAACTAGAAGCACTCGGGGAGTGCAAACTTCCTCAGAGGCCAAAAAGTTTGAAAATATTGCGATCCCGACTGTGATCCAGATGACTATCAAAATTTAATAACATGTTTTTTGTGACAACCCCAACCTTTTTCTGAAGATCTCATCCAAATCTGTTTATTAGTTTTTACGTAATCTTGCTAAAAGATAAACAAACCAACCAACAAGACCGAAAACTTAACCTCTTTGACAGAGGTGACAAGGCTTTAACAAAGGGGTCACCTGTGACCTTGATCTTTCATTCTGTGGCCTTGAAATCAATAGGGATCATCCTTGATCCATGAGGTGTGCAGCTGTGCAGTCTTACATTCCTACGTTACATGGTTGCAGAGTTAGAGCATGGGGTTACCAGTCACAAGAACTGTTGCGCTCCTCCCCATTGCCTGTTCTTCATCTCAGTGGAACAGCAAAAGGACGAGTGTGTATGAGGAGGAAAACATGGGGAGATGGTAAAAAAATGAATGGCTCTTTCCTGTCTGCAATTTGGCTCCCTTTATTTACGTTAAAGAGTTATTTAAAAGGTTCAGATTGTGAACATCACATGTCTCTTTCTCTCTCTCAGTTACTAGGTTGCCCACATTGGACTGTCCACTGTCTGTTATGTGTTTGAATGCACAGACAGTGTATCCTTATTATACAATTTTAACAATATTTCTTTACTCACATCACAAAGATTATTTAACATACTATAACTAATCTGATCATTCCCAGGAGTACATTTACTGGAAATCCTCAATGCCTTATTTAATTCTATCAAAGAAAGTTTCATATTAATACAATCCTCATAACCTTCATCATTATGAAGTATTTCATTATTCCTCTGTAATGTTATTTCCCGTCCCCTTTTTTCTGTATTACTTAGATTCTCTGTACTATGTATCTTTGCAAATACTTTAGCTAATAGCTCAGCTTTATTTTTATTCTCTATTATAATATTACCATTATCTTTTATTATTGGGAAAAAATAACCTTTTGAATTTCCAGAAATTTTTAATAGTATTCCACACCCTATCTAATGCAGTATTTTTCCCTAAAGATTCACAATATTTTCTCCAGTAATCCCATTTTAGCATTTCTTATAGTTTTCCTAACTTCTGCCTGTTTTCTTTTATAATTTGTAAGATTCTGGAAGCTAATAATTCTCTTAAGTGTTTTAAAAGCCTTATTCCCCTGTTTAATTGATGTTGATCATTCAGGTGTCCACCAAGGAACTATCTTCTTTGTTTTAATACCACTACTTCTAGGAATGAAACTTTTGGTTGTTTCTATAAAACATTTACTAATTTCTGAATTTAATTCATTTAACAGTTTACTTGTATCTACATTCTTCATGTTAATCTCACTCATCAATTTAAATTTGTCCCAGTTTGCTTTCCCAGATTTCCATCTTCCCTCAATTTCTACTTGGTCTTGTTCTGTATTGATTCCTATGCTGACAAAAATTGGCTAATGATCACTCCCCATTGTGCTTTCCTTAAATACTCTCCAGCTGCAAATATCAGCAATAGATTGAGAAACCAAAGTCAAATCAATAGCAGATTCCTTACCCCTAACCAAGTCCACCCGAGTGCCTACTCCATCATTTAAAACTACCAAATCTTTTCTTCAATCACCTCTTCTAAAATTCCTCCATTATTATCATCTTGATCTCCCCATAAGGTGCTATGTGCATTGAAGTCCCCACACCAAACTATTTTCCCTCTCCAGTGTTCTAAGATTGAATCAAGTTTAAACTTTTTTGTTTGCAAGGATTATAATAATTTCTTATTTTAATATTCCTATCATTTGTCCAAATTTCTGCAGCAGTAAGTTCTAAATCTGATTCTATATGTAGGTGAATAAATTTCAAGTTTTCCTTTAAGAATATGGCACAACCTCCTCCAGTCCCATTTATCCTATCTCTACATAAGACTGAGTGACCATGAATACTAAACTGCAATGATGGTTTGAGCCATGTTTCTTGAATGCATATGATGTCTGGTTTTGTATTTAAATTATTAATGAAGCCTTTACATTCCTGACCATTTGCTATTAAACTGCGAGCATTGCATTGTAATATTAGAATTATGTGATAATTTGAGAAGCCTGAACTTCAGATGATCCTTCCCCATGTCTAAGTTCATCACGTATTTTTTCCCAAGATAAATCTTTAACATTAAAAAACTTTGTAGCTGCCTTTACAATGATTTTTATTTTTTCAGTTTTAGTTTTTGCTTGTTCTGAGCAATTTATGATATATGCAAGAAAAGGAATCAATTTTTCTAATGTAATATTACACTGAATATCACCCATCACTTTTTTCCCTCCATACGTTGTTTTTGGAGCATTTTCATTATTTTTCACCTCTTTCACTGCTTCAGCATAAGTAATTCTTTTATCAGTTTCAACTTTTTGAATTTCAGCTGCCTCCTTTCTGACCATACACCCTGCATATGCTGCAGTATGACTTCCTCCACAATTACAACATTTAACAGGATTGTTTCCACACTCACCATAAGGATGTTCACCTCCACACCTACCACACCTCTGCTTCCCTTAACAAACATTCGCAGTATGTCCATATCTTTGACATTTATAACATCTAAGAGGTGGTGGAATATAAGCTCTTACATTAAAGCTCATGTAACCAATCATCACTTTATCCGGCAAGACTTTATCCTTGAAATCCAGTAGTACAGATGTACTGTCTATTTTCTTCCCTCTCCTAATAGCCTGTAGTCGTTTGATGCCCGTAACTTCACCTTCTTTTATTCATTTCTTTAGCTCCTCCAAATTTTCACCTACAGGAATCCCTGCTATTACTCCTCTAACTCCTCTTCCTTCTCCAACAGTCTTCTTTTCCAACACTTCTTTTTTACACACCATTTGTAATTTTAGAGCCTTATTCTTTTGTTCAACATTTTTACAAATGATAAGTAGGCTCCCATCCCTTAAGACTTTAGCTAGTTCTACATCACCAAGAGCTTTCTTTAATCCATTTGAGAAACTGACAGGACTTACTCCAACCATGTCCTGTCCTCCCTTAAATTTTAATATAACTTTCAAATCTTCCATCATTACTTTCTTTCTTACTTCAACTCTTTCTTCCTCATCCTCAAGAGATCTTTTACCGACATTTAGTCCCTTTCTAACCTTATCTTTTCCTCCTCCACCTCCTCTCCTATTTTCTACCATACACCATCCTATGTCCATATTTTCATCTTCCGAAAGCCCACCACTACAACTAGTCACTAGATCCACTCACCATCCAGATTATGCCAAACCCACCTTCCGCCTCTGTTCTTGATCTAGTTTGGTTAAAAAAAAAAAAAAACTGTTCAAGTTTTCTCGCTAGCCCAGCGAGTAAGTTGAGGAAATGACCAGGTTTTAAAGCAGAGGGTCATTAGGGGAAGTGGGCACAGGTGAGTGATTACAATTACAAGCAGGTGGAGATGGGCATGGCAGGTAAACAAGTGATGACAGAGAATAAGTGAATAATGACAGGAAACAAAGACACCAGGAACAAAAACTGAACCAAACCCTGACTAAACACAAAGGCAACCAAACAACAAAACAAAAGAAACAACAAACCCAAAAGAAAATTCAAAGAACAACCCAAATCCTGACATTCTGTTGCAGACAGCATCAGATCTTCCTCCAGGATTTCCTGTTATTTTGTGGCATTCATTTTCCCCCTTTATCTTTACAAGCTTTTCAGGGCTGGCATCCAAGCAGCACTCGACCACGAAGTCTTTCACATGTCATTTGGCATACTCTAGAGATTTAATCTGAGTTTTCTTCCACAGTGGCTTTCTCTTTGCCACTCTCACAGATAGTTTAGACTGGTGAAGAACCTGGTAACAATAGCTGATCTTGAACTGGGTTAACGCCAACAGTTGTACTTTCTGAGAGTCTCATTAAAATATGTCCTGTGGTCCATGAGATATTTTGGTAACACACAGACACACACACTCACAAACAGGTACCTGCTGTGGGCGATAAAGCTCTTGAACACTGACTTGTCTGATAACATTCCACATTTCCATTGAAAGTCCTCCACATTTATTCATTATACACTTTTATTACAATAAGACCATGCATCATGGTTTATTTAATTCCCCTCTGATGTCTGATTGTGGCTCAGCTGTTTCAAACAAACCTTCGCTTCTTTCTATTTTCAGGCCCATTTCTGAGATCTCTCTTTATTATTGCCGCTGCCAAAGGTGAAGGTGGACGATAATGCTTTTGTCTGAATCAGTGTGTGTTTCTTCTACCATTAGCAAAATATCTCATAAACTATAGAATGGATTAAAAAAAAAACTTTAAGAAAGTAATCATTGAGCTAACTAAGTCAGTTATACAGATGTTGAACGAAAATTTGGTGTGGTAGTAGCTGAGAGTCATTCCCAACACACAGGCCAAGTGCTAACTGATCAAGCAAGATCAGTTAGCAATGGTTAATGGCAAACAGTTAGCAAAATATCTCATGAACTACTGGAGGATTTATAATGTGATTTTCAGAAAATAGCCTTTAGACGTACCTCTACTAGTGATTACATTTTATAGAGGCAACCAAATTCAAGATGGCCACTACAGCCAACAGACCTTAGAAAATACAGAGAGGGATACAAGCCAGACATTTTTACGTATATTGTCCTAAAATATCACAATATATATTAGTCATAGTGCAAAATCTTTGCATAGAACTTTATCTGCTGCTGTGTCACTGCCATCAAGTTCAAAATTACTTTGTTTTATCCTAAAAATGGCACAGTATCTTAGTTTCAATGTTTGCTATGTTTACTATGTTCCATTGTGAATTAAATATAGTTTTGTGAGATTTGCATATCATTGCATTCTGTTGTTATTTACATTTGACACAACACCCCAGCCTTTTAGGAATTGTGGTTGTACAATCACTGATGAAGGTAATCTGAACAAAAATAAAAGGGAAAACAACATGTTCAGTCAATCAAATCTCTAAAATGGTTCTGACAGTGTTGTTGTTGTTTGGCTTTTTTTTCTAATGTCACATAGAAACTTAGTTATTGATGACAACTGTCAAACCCATGAAAATGAAAACGATTCAGCGGCAGGGCAGCAATTGGTAAAAAGGTTTTTATTCGAGACAGAGACAAAAAAGGAAAGACGGGACTTTCCTGTTTGCCAGCCCTCTTTATTCTGTTTACTTATTACATTTAGGCCCCCTGAGCGTTTAGTTTTCAACATAATGCGTGGTTGTTACATCACCGTGTCACATAGTCATGCAGTGCAAATAAACACTTGCCCTGAATACCCATTATTGCAGATAGCGTGATACTCTCTGCTAAACTAGACAATACGAGCAGTTACGAGCAGTTAGGAATACCTAACACAGACTGTAAGCATGAACAGATTGTGCAGGATCCTAATTTAAAACTGTGACCGAGCTGAATGTACTCTTACTAGTAATGCTAAGTGTAGGACTGCTGAGTCATGCTGCTGTTTACATTCATTCTGTACATATTACAGAAGCGTATGTTTAACTATTTTAACCATTTATATATCAAACCGTTCAGCTCATTCAGGACATTCTGGCTATAACCTTTGGTTTTTAAAGCTTTTGTACTTTTTGAAATATTTAAATCTATTTACATTTTTTCCCACATTGACAAGAATGAAGAAATCCTTTTTGATTTGAATGAAACCTGCCGAAAGTAATACATGACTCTACATCTACAATTTATTAACCTTTTGCAGTAAACCCAATTCAAGATGGCCACCACAGCCAACTGATTTCAGAAAACAAGAATGGCTGTAATTCAGTCAATTTTACAGATATTTTGCTAAAGTTAAGTGCTGCCAAATCCAAGAGTCATTCCCAACACACACTATAAGAGCCAGTAACAGTTTGTTAAGCCTGTTTGTCAGCAAAATATCTTAAAAACCACTGAACAGATCCGAATGAAACCAACACGAAAATGTCTTTAACTCTTTTAGATATTGAGCTAAAATGTGTCGTGGTAGTAGTTGAGAGTGATTCACAACACATACCTTGAGTGTGATATGTATGTCATGATATTGTACAAGATTGCGCATAAACTACAACACTGACATTTCCCAACACTAGAAGATCTTAGTTAGAACTCTGCAATGGAAGGCGGTGGCCTTTCGTCATCTGTGTATTCATTAGGTATTTATAAAACTTTCAACATGAAGCCACTCACCACCCCACGCCCCGCTGAAGTTCCATGACGAAAGCCACAGTCTCAATGAGCTTCCTGCTCAGCCTGCGTGTTAACAGGTGTTATCTTCTTGTGTCTAGTTGTAAAACACACAGAGAGAACATTGTGGCTGGCCATCTGCTGCAGGTGGCTTTCAGATTACAATGTGTGTTTGTGTTTGAGATAACTTCCCCTCTGTCTCTCTAACCACTCAGTGTTTAGACAAATAAAACACACTCGGGTCACGCACAACAGATTCTGGCCAGCCGCTGAGAATAGGGAAGACAAACTCAAAGGAAGACAAAAGTTTTATTGTGTGAATGCTTTATAGCATTCACACCATTGTTTTCCTGTTTCTCTTTCTTATCTATTATTATTCTTTCCCTATTCCGTACGTTTTTTGGCACCTATCTCCTTCCGCAATTTTTCAGCTACTTCAACCGTTCATATANTCAAAACGTTCAGCTCATTCGTGCCATGTGGGCTATGACTTTT
>NC_051449.1:23038989-23043490 GCF_001649575.2 Kryptolebias marmoratus
TTTGTTCTTCTACCTTATGCTAATCTTCTACAAATCAGCTCCTGTTCCACTTTTTGCATCTTCATTAAACTTCAGCTGTTCAGCATATCTTCAGCCGCTTTCAGCAAAATCATTCAGCAAAAAAAGCATTCACACTGCATTTTCACAGGAAATGCAACTTCTCTAGTTTGTTTTGAGGTCCACAGATATTTGGATACTGCAATTTGAAGAAAAGAATGGAAATGGATCACACTGAAATATTAAAGTGTTAGCAGTCCTCAAAGAAATGCTTATCGACAGCTTCTTTTCATGCCAAAGGTATACACCAAGGTCATCTTTTGACAAATCATGAAACTTTTATAAAACTAAACACAGTTAATTTACTGGAACAGAATAAATGTAAATTATTGAACAGATCTCTCTCCTCTAATATTCTGTTAGTTAATGATTTGATAACTGATCATCATTTTGTCTAGCAGAAACCTGGCTACAACCGGAGGATTTTGTTAGTATAAATGAATCCACTCCTGCTAATTATCTAAATGTTCATGCTCCTAGAACAACAGGTTGAGGAGTAGCTGCTATTTTCAGTCAGGATTATTGATTAATTATTTTGAGTCTTTGACCTTAGTCTTTCTCATTCAAAATTGAAATTAGAAAAGCCACTTTTACTGGCTATATATCGTGCACCAGGCCCTTTATCCCAGTTTTTGTCTGAATTCTTAGATTTTTTATCTGACTTGTTACTGAATAAAATCAACTTCCAGTTTCTGTCTGTGAGGCTGACACCATGTCTACTTTTAGGCCTTTTTTGATAAATCATATACATAGTAAGGGTTGGCTTGTGTTTTCTGAGCTCTCACCCCTACAAAAAAATCCCATGAAAATCACATGTGACTTTCACATGTGATCACATGGGAATCACATGTGATTCCCACATTTCCACATGTGAAAACATGTGATTTTTTTGTGGATTATGTGAACCACATGTGGAAAATGGGAATCACATGTGGAAATATGTGATTTTTTTGTGGATTATGTGAACCACATGTGGAAAATGGGAATCACATGTGATCACATGTGAATTTCGTGGGATTTTTTTGTAAGGGCAGTTCTGCTGCTATAGGCTTAGACTGCTGGAGGACAAACTGACCACATTTTCTCATTCTGCTGCTTTTACTCTCGCCATGCTCTGTGTTTATAGATGCAATTATTGCTGTTAATAACGTGTTTTTCCCACAGAAACTCCACCTGGACCTGTCCTTCTATGTTTGTCCGTGTCTCTTTCCTGTCCTCTCAAACCCGAAGCAGATGGCCGCTCGTCCCGACCCTGGTTCTGGTTCTGGTTCTGCTGGAGGTTTCTTCCTGTTTAAATGAAGTTTTTCTTTTTCCACTGTTGCCAATGTGCTGCTCAGGATGGGAGATTGTGATGAAGTGAAGATTCAATGCAGTCTGCTGGCTTCTTTAGGGAGATAACTTTTACTAATTGACATTTCATGACTTACCGTATGATTTGTTTTTTTTCTTATGTGCAGTGCCCTAAGATGACTTTAGTTGTGAATTGGCTCTATATAAATAAAATGAACTGAATTATGATTAGAAAATAAGAAGTTGTAGCTGTTTTGATCGAGCCTTAAAAGTGTCATGTGCAATTTTATGCATTAAGGCAGGATCTTGGTGGAATGTGTTACAGCTCAGAGTATGTGTTGTAAATGACTTTCAGCTACTACTGCGTTAAGTTTCATCTCAATATTTGTAAAATTAACATAGTAATCGCCATTTTTGTGTAGGCTAACATTGATTAGCTTTTGTGGTCATCTTGAATTGTGTTGACTCCAAAAGTTAGGAAGTTGTAGATGTACATCCAAAGATTATTTCTTGAAAGTTTCATTAAAACTAATCCAATGGTTCATGAGATATTTTGCAAAAAGACTAACGCACACATTTGTTTTTTCGGTCCTTATGAGGACCCTGTACTGACTTCCATTCTTTTTTGCAGCCTAACCCTGACCCTTACCCTAAACTTAACCATTACCAGTACATGCCTAACCCTTAACTCAATTCACATCTTAGCCCTAAACCTAACCTAAAAATGATGTCTGAACATATAAGGACTGGGCTTTGGTCCCCAAAAGTAGCAGTTGGTCCTGACAAGTCGATGTGTATCGAAGAAATGTTCCTAAAAGAAACATAATTAATTTTTATTTTTTTAAATAGAGCTGATGTTATGACTTTGACTGAGACACACAGCAATGACTAAACAAAAGTCTTGTGATGCAACTCTCAAGGTGGGAAACCAGAAAGCATAGAAGGGGAATCACACTGATGCTTCACAAAACCTGTTTAAATACCAAATCTGAAAGGAAAACTATTTAGATGTCTGTGGGTTTTTTACCCCTCCCAGGCATCAAAAACAACATACAGTATTTCCCTGTCTCGAAAGGATGCATAACACACAAACAATTTATACACACTAACAGCTGTGAATGACTGTCAGCCACTAACACATCACATATCTGTTAAACCGTCTGAGTTACAACCATTGTTCTAAGGCAGGGGTGTCAAACTCCAGGCCTCGAGGGCCGCTGTCGTGGAGGTTTTAGGTTTTTCTGCTCCAACACACCTGATTCAAATAGTTTGATTAGCTCCTCACCAAATCATCAAGTTCTCCAGGAGCATGGCAACAAGTCATCTATTTAAACCAGGTGTTTTAAAGCAAGAACACATCTAAGACATGCAGGAGAGCGGCCCCGGAGGAATGGAGTTTGACACCTGTGTTTAAGGGCTAAAGCAAAGCAGCTTTTTTGTGCAGCAAATTTCAGCAACAGGGCAACTCATAAACAATTAAAAACAAAATAAAGCATACAGGCAGCAGTGAACAGGACAGTTATCAGCCGTGTTATACAGGAACTCACAGTTGGAGCAGTTCAGCAGTTTTCTAGGGGTTTCTTCAACATATTTGGTGCAGAAAAGCTGAACGCAGCTTCTGCCTGTTTGGTTTGCCTGTTTTGGTTGTTTTGGTTTAAACCAAACAACCTCAGAGGTCTGGATGGTTCATAAGGCAGAAGATCAGAGATATGTTTTAGACCCAAACCGTTAGGTGCTTCATAAACCAGTAACAAGATTTTAAAATCAAATCTCTGAGCAACAGTAAGCCAAAAACCTCAGAACTGGACTGATGTATTCAACTCCTTTGGTCTTTGTGAGGACTCGGGCAGCAGCGTTCTGGACCAGCTGCAGATGTCTGGTGATTTTCTTTTAGGAAGACCAGTAAATTCTCTGTTACAATAGTCAAGTCAGCTAAAGATAAATACATAGATGAATCTTTCTAAGTCCTGCTGAGTCCTCTGGCCTTTATTCTAGCTCTATTCTTAAGGGGTAGAAGGCTGTCTTGATTGTCTTAATGTGGCTGTTCAGACTCAGGTCAGAGTCCATGATCACACCAAGGTTTCGAGCTTTGTCAAAACTTTTTAGCATCATAGACTGCAATCTTGCAGTCTAGTCTTTCGTCTTTAGTTCCCCAACTACTACTTCAGTTTTATCTTTGTTGATGAGGTGTGGTGGCTATCTTGAACTGGGTTGACTCCAAAAGTTAATCAGTTGTAGATGGACAGCCATTGATTACTTTCCAATAGTTTCATCAAAATCAAAGTGCATGTATTCTAAGGTTCTCAGCTACTACCTCCCCAAATTTTAGTTCAGTATCTGTAAAATTCATTAAGGTACAGCCTCGTTTGCAAAAGTTGATTAGTTTTGGAGGATATCTTGGATTGAGTTGATTGCACAAGTTATTCAGTTGTACACCCAATTATTATTTTATGACATTTTTATTATATTCCAGTGGTTCATGAGATGTTTTGCTAATAGACAAAGAGGGTTGAATCTAATAATCATCAACAGTGTTTTAAGCAAAGATGTAACACAATACAGAATGCTCAAAGTATGTGTTGGGGATGATGCTCAGCTACTATCACTCCAAATTTTAGCCAAATACCTGTAAAATTGACTGAGTTTTTACCATTTAAATGTTTTCTACTTCAAGTTGGTAATTACAGCCACCTTGAAGTAGATTGCCTTTAAAAGTGAATCAGCTGTAGTTGTACAACCAATGATTTCTGACATAATTCAGAGTGTAGCCATAAGGAGGGGAACCGAAACAAGATATAAAGGTAAGTAATTTTATTTACAAGTAGTAAGTTATTTACAGTGCACGGTCAGGAGGATCGGGGAAACAGGAGAGGAGCAAGGTGAGTCTCGGGTACTGATCTTTGTGTAGTAGTCTTTTCCTGGATTGCGCAAAAAGTAACTTTGCACAAAGTACCCCCACATATTTTATATCAGAACGACCGGCTCGGTCTCGGCATGAGGGCTACTATTTTAATTCGCGTGTCGTGTTACTATGGCGACGTAATCGCCAAAAAACACGCAAAAATTTCGGAATGTTCGTGAAATTTTGTCAGTTACACTCTAACCTCATTAACGAGCTAGAGTGTGGAGCTGTCTGAGCACAACACATTTTTTA
>NC_051449.1:23045504-23047285 GCF_001649575.2 Kryptolebias marmoratus
AGGTCACAAGGTCAAAGGTCAAGGTCAGAACAGTCCATGAGCTCCAACTCTGCAACCGTTTACAGTAGACAGATCAAACTTCAGAGGTGGACTCCTCACATCTTTAGGACCAGCCCTTTATGATTCCTGTCTGCAACTGATCAGCTCTTGGAGCCATCTTGGTTCAGCACGGATGCACACCGTGGCAGGCCCCGTCAAAGTTTCTCCAGGAACTTTCTAGTTATGTCATACAGTCTCATGTACTAGTGCTAAATAGTTACTTCCCAAACCCCTGAAAGTAGTTGACTTGTGAAATGACAGCAAATATGGGTAAATATGGGTGTGATTAAAGATTCAGGGATCAATGTCTGCCCCACTAATTTTATTTATTTGCTTTTATTTAGACAGGTAATCTCATTGAGACAGGTAATCTCATTGAGACAGGTAATCTCGTTTACAAAAGAGACCTGTGACAAAGAACACCAGTTAGGTAATAACAACAACAGAATAATCATAAAACATTATCTAATATTTATGCTCAGGAGCTGCCACTGATTGGGAATACTCTCAGCTACTTCCATACAAAGTTTTAGCTCAGTATCTGTAAAACGGACTGCCTCAGAGGCACTTTTGTGTTTCCGAAGCTTACTTAGCAGCGGCAGCTTTTATGAAACAAACTGACTACAGAAGGTAATCAGTTGTAAATTTTAGCTCAATGAGTACTTTCTTAGATTTGCATCAAAATGTGTCCTGTGTTTTATGAGATATTTTGCTAATAGACAAACAAACACACAAACAAAAACATTTTCATTCTTTAGCCTTTGGTGGCGGCAATAATAATAGGTACTCATTGCAATGCCATGAATACCTGTCCAAACAGGACTCATAAAGAAATAAGCACACTGCACAGTATTTCTTATGTCAATGGTTTATGTCAATTGGTTTCCCTAAAATAAAAATTTGTAAACAAATTTTGATACCAACTACATGTTTGTTTACCTACAGAAACAGCCAAAGTGACTAAAAATAGGTCAACAATGGCTTTGTCCATAGAAGATGTCAGGATTTGGGTTTTGTTTAAGTAATTCTTTGTTTCTTTTGTATTGGATTTATTGTTATTGTGTTTTGTATCTAGTTTTGTTTTGCTGCCACGTCAGCCTTTGTTTTTGTTTCTTTTATTTTCTAAATATGAGTTCGCCTCCCTCTCCTCCACTCCTGACAGACGAATTATCCGATCTCAGCAGCTGAAGCTAAATCTGTAAACCACAAAGAACTCTTTATCACAATAGTTACACCAAATAGGGAGGAGACTGAATTTTGTCTTTAAGGTTTTATTACAAAAATAAAACTAAATCAAGAAAATAACATCAACATTTAAGATGACACAACAAAAATAAAACTGAGAGTAAGATTTTAAGGAATATTTTTGAGAAATGACTGATAATTAACTACTTTGAATGAGGATTAATTAAGATAAAACACAGCAACAAGTAATACTTTAATAATCTAAGGTGAAACAATGATTATTATTTAATATAAACCAAAATAATTCTTTGAACAGGATGTTTGGATTTCAGGATTGATGTTTTTGGTTTCTTTTCTGCAAACATTTGGAATACTTTAAACTATTTTGGTAAATAGTTCACTTTGGAATTTGGTCAGAAAATGTTATTATTTCTGCCAGGTTGTCAGCTTAGTTTAAATGAAAAATCAGATTAGAAGTAATGATATTTATCACATTGCATCAGTTAAAATGAAATAGCCAGACCCAAAATGGCTTCTTCTATTATCTCTCTCATCAC
>NC_051449.1:23047385-23052570 GCF_001649575.2 Kryptolebias marmoratus
TAATGAAGCTTCCGAGTCCGAGAGGTTAGCCATACCTTCTTCGTCCGTTTCTTCTCTTACCGTTGATTTTCGGGACACCAAAGTGCTCCTTGATTTGGATTTGGGCATTCCGGCTCACTTTTATGTTTATTTTACATCCCGCATTTGTAGGTAATTTCTGCTTTTTTAAAAAAATTGTCGGGGAGCCACCTGGTTAAGCTGTCGCCATCTTGCTTGCTCACCCGGAAGTCCTGTCAAAGATTTTAACACAATATCTGTAAAATGAACTAACTTATATCCATTTATGTGTTCTCTATGTTCAGTTGGCTGTGGCAGCCATTTTGAATTGGGTTGACTCCCAAAGTCAACCAGTTGTCGATTTACGTCCAATGACAACTTCTTGAACGTTTGGTTGAAATTTGTTTAGAGGTTTATGAGATATTTTGCTAACAGAGTAGACTCCAAAAGTTAATGACCGTTTTAAAACCAGATCTTGTGCAATCAGTTAGTTTTCAGAGTATAAGTCGTGGTTGAGGGTGAGCTACTACCACACCTAATTCCAGCTCAGTATCTGTAAATTATAGCCATTTCTCATTTTTGCTAAAGTCACATAGCTGTGGCAGACTTCCTAAATTGGTTGACTTTGTAGTATAAAGGAACCCCATCTTTTATGACCTCTGACCTACATTCAGTGTTTTTACACTTCTCTGAAGACTCACAAAAAAAAGAAAAAATCTTCGAAGAGATGAAATCTGTTGTTTTAAATATGAAATCTTTTTAAATGTGTTGATGATTTTTGTATTTATCTAATGAGTTAGTCATGTGGTTTAACTAATTTTATTACTTTTTGTCATTACAGGCAACAGTCCAGTGATCCTGCTAACAGAACCTCTTTTGAACAGGAAAAGATAAGCTCCCTTTGTGCAGATGCTCAAAATCCTGACCTTGTCAGAATTTGAGTGGCTGACAAAAACTTGACATTGTCACTTGATTAAACTAAAGGGACCTTGGCTCTTCCCTCATCATATTTTGTTTTACCGAAGTTTAAATGAATATTTTGTCTGAATTTGTTTTGTAAAGTCTGGCTGAAGAAAAGCTAAAGTTAACAAGAACTACTTGTAACTTTAAGACCCAAGTCCAGTTAAAGAATTGCTCGTAGATGATGTTACCCTCCAGCTCTTGATCAATAAATTCAATATGGTGACCCTTTTAACAAGTTTCATACAGTAATAAGAGTAGGTGAACCCTTCTTATCATCTGATATAGCTTCAAATGTAATCACTCGTTCTAATGATTTTTTTTGAATGGATCATTTAAATCTGTACAATGCTTTATAAAATATTTTACTGGCAGACACTCACTCACAGACAGACACAAGTAAAAAGTCACCCAGCCAAAAAACTGAACAAAGAACAGATAAGAAAAAGAAAAATCACTTTGTGTCTTTTTTTTAAACTGAACTTTTATTTATAGAACAAACCATTACATGAAATTACATTTTCTAGATCTAGCTTCTATTCAAAACACACACAGAGAAAATAAAACCTTGTAGAAGACAAGTTTGTAAACAGTTACCAAATATCCTGTGACGCGACGAAGCAATAAGTGCTTTAGTTTTAGGAGAAACTTGAGGCAAAGTATTTTCAACTTCCAACCGCATAAAAAAAAACAAACAAACAAAAAAAAATTCCTCGGAAGTTACACGTCTCCAATCACATCAGTTTTAATAAATATAAATATATCTAAGGTTTCCTTTAAATTGTGAAAAGGAGGTGACAAAAATAGCTTTCCTCTCAACTTTGATGCGCTTGCATAAATAAAGTAACTGTATTATTTACAAAGGTTAAAACAAACAAACAAACAAAAAAAACAAGTGAGGCTTAAAAGGCCTATAAAACCTGTCTGGACACAGCAGTGTACCTGGTGGCTACACAAACATACTTCTAAAGCTTTATAAAAGGACCGAGGGCCGTCTCCTAATGCTTTGGGGTCACTTTTAAACAGTTCTTTATTCTATAAATAGGCGAGTCAAATAAAATGATCTGTGTGCTCAAAAGTCTAACGGTCTTGAATAAAAGATGAAAAATGGTCGCTAATGTTGGGCAACAGAGCTCAACTGAGACAAGTTTTTTTTTTTTGGGCTGATGACAATTTTTAGGAATGAGGGCAACCGATGGCTGATAAATACCTTTTTTTTAACCCAATATGCATTTTCATTTAACAAAACATAACAAGTGTCAAACTTAAATTAACATATATTTAACAACCCTTAAAAGAACTTATAGATGTAAATGTATAGAATAGCTACTGCTGCAGCTCTTCTTTTCCTACTTGATAATTAATTTATGCATGTAAGGGCATACTGACTGCCTGGTTTTTTTTTAGTGACCAATATTAGCAGATGAACTGATCCATAACTGGACAATAAGCAAAAACCTTTCTACCAGCCATCATAAGTCCAACAACTGACTGTGGGTGATATATTTGTACAGGTGGGTTTAATTTTTTTTTAAAACAAAAGAAAACAACAAAGGAGCAGACCTTCTCCTCCAAACATCTGTGGAAGTAGGCTGTTTGTGGCCAAATGCTTATTTAATTGATCTTTTATGTCCCGGTTGATCTTAAAATGATACAACAGTCCACATTTCAAATTTAGAGCTATTAAGAATCGTTTTGAGCCACAAAGGAGTGACGATTGTCCAGCTACCATTACAATAAACTGACTCCTGGGACTTTGTTCACAACAGATAGTTCTTTTCACATAAGTTGCTTTTTTTTTTTTTTTTTTTTTTAACTGTATCTCGTCTTTTGATCATGATGAAATTTTTTCCAAAAGTAAAATAAAACCTCGGTGGTGTCCCCGGCCCCTCGCCAGGTGTCCATCAGCTGGCCGAGCAACACCTGAGACACAGTTTTAGGCTTCGCTGCTGGAAAAAGAATCAAGCTGCACTCCAACATGTTCAGGTACATTCATTTACAAATAAAACCCTTAAACTAGCTGAATAAAAGTGGAAAATATCCTCCTTCAAAGTAAACCTATCACCATTGGTTGATATATTTGTCCAATCGCCCAACCCTGATGATCAGAAAACAGTTTTTTATTTTAAAAAAAATAAGCTTTTTTTTAAATTTCCTTCACAAAAAAACAAGTTCAACAGTTCGTCGAAATAGCATCTCAGGAAAGCTGCACGCTGCGTCCAGTTGTGGTAGAGAAATTACAGTCAACCTTGAGCATTTTTATTGGCTTCTCTTTTTTTTTGAAAAAAATAAGAAATTGAATTCAAAAACGGAAGAAAAATAAAAGGAAACTGATTTACAGTGTGATCAAAAATAGAAATCTAACAGTATATGTAAAGCCCAGACAAGTCATTTAAGTCCCTGCCGTTTTTCTTAAATACGAAGCCTGAGAGGCTTTGGAAGAACAGGGGGGTGGGGGGGTGGGGGGCAGGAGCATTCCTATTAGCGCTCATTAGAAACAGAAAACCTAGAGGAAAAGAGCTGCAGCTCTGGCTCACTCCATGATGGCTCTGTAGATGACGGGCTCGATGAAGTCCTCTCTGTATCGAGAGTTGATGACTCGCTGCCGTTTGGAGTTCTGTTCAACGTCGTTCTGCGTGAGCTCAAAGCGCATATCTGACGCCACTGACTGCAGACAACACAAAGCCACGGCGGATGAAAGACAAACAGATCTGACACAAACAACTGGCTTCTGATCAATAAAGGCACTCTTAGATCCACATAAAAAGTTTAGAGCTCACCATGCGAGACTTGACTCGTTTGGGCAAATCTTCATCGAGGGTGAAGATGTCTTCTCTCTTGACTGTGATTTGCGATCCATCTTCGAACTCCACCTGGATGCACAGGTGCAGTAAAACCCGAACTTAACACCGAACTCAACAAACGGAGCACTGAGCAGGGAAACACGGGGCAGGCCTACCAGGTACATGGGGATGGAGTGGGCTGTTATAAACTTGGCTCCGTATATCAGCCCGTCTGTCCACCGCACCTGAACAGCCTCACCTTCGGAGGGCGGGCCAAGCCGGACGCAGTCACGGTTCTGCAAATGCATCAAGCAAACAGGATTACAGGATTCCTACACAATTTATAGTTTGAAACGCCATACCTATCCAAACTCAAACTTTCCAAAAAGGACTATCTGGGCCAGTGTTCACAGTCTTACTTACAAACACACACATGCACACAGCTACGATACATGATAGCTGGTATGACAATAAAAGATCCTTAGATCCTTGAATCCTTGAAACCTGTAAGTCTGTTTAAAGTTTGTACATGTTCAGGTTCTCAATCATCATCTGAACAGCCAAGATTTCGGTGGCTAGAACCCTAAATTTAAAGCCTGATGTGGTAGATAAACAAGTGGACATCACAATGACAAGGTCTATCTTTTGAATACAATTAATGTGAAAAACATTCTTATTTTATGTATTTTAAAGACTATTTTAATTCAGTCTTTTAAAAGAATGCAACACGGAACAAAGTCTGGAAACACAAACGTTTCTCCAGACTCAGTTTCTTTTTTTTATATACACTTATCCACCTGGACAATACTTTAACCGAATGGTATGTATTTCCACACTTGTCAAGACTGCCTATTCACCCCGGTGTTAGACTCTTATTTATCAGGTGACCATGTCATTATCCTTTTAACAAGCTCAACTGTAGAATCTGTGCATACGCTAAAAGCTTTAACAGGAATTCAGAGGGTAAAAAGCAACCAGGAGAAGCTCAGCTCAAAGTAGGTCATGCAACAGGCCGATGACCCGAAAGTCAACAGCAAGTCTGAACGAATGATTAAAAGATAAAAGAATCAAAGTGTTGCAATAACCCAAGGTCCAGACTTCGACCGAAACTTTGATTGAAATGCTGAAGTGGGACCTAAAGTAAAAGTAAAAGTTATCTGGGCACAGATAAGACCAAAGTAAAATAATGAGGTCTTCAAACAGTTCTAATCTCTTTTTTTTGGTCCTGTTATGGCATATCAGGCATACCGTAAAGAGGAGACGGCTGCCTACATGTACCAGAACAGATTTACTCTACAATAAGGATATCTCAAGAGGAGAATCTTAATTTTATGATTTACTTTATTGAATCAAGACTGAATCTGAATCTAGCATCAGAGTAGGCAGGCCACATTGTTGTAATAATTTACTGTTTGTGTTTCGGTGCATGAAGGTGTGTGTGTGTG
>NC_051449.1:23052673-23053963 GCF_001649575.2 Kryptolebias marmoratus
GGGGGGGGGGGGGGGGTGTTTAACAGGGACACAGAACGACTGACTGCACGCACACACACACACACATATATATATATATGTTCATTAACTGAAGCAACATTGTAAAGAACAGTGGGCTGAAATTTAGGAAGTTTAGAAAATTGATAAGGTCAAACGTAAGACAATCATCTCAGATTCTCATGGATGAAAGTGGTGCTACAAGCTATTGACGTTTAGGGTGGAATCACATTCTGGTTCTGTAATTGTCTTAGTCTTTGTTACATAAATAATGACAGTATGGCATGTGTTGTCAAGACCAGTAGGATCAGATTCTTTTTAATAGTCCTGAAACTTTAGAATGTAATGAGAGTATGCTTTCATTTTACAATGACTCTATATGTTCGAGCAGAAACATTTGTTGAAGTGATGTACTGACCTTGATGTCCTCGGGAAATAGGTTGTCGCTGTATGAGCCGTCATCAAACACCACCTCATAGAATGTGGCTGTGGTGAGCTCCACCACGTCGCTGTGATAGTAACGGGAGTTTCTGTACTTGCAGATCACCTTCTGGCCCACTGACAACTCCCGCATAGACGCTTTGCTGCGCTGTGGAGATAAGGAGAGATGTACTTTATCAGCTGACAACATTCAATGAACACCACAGATCAATAAGAACAAGACAAATCCATTCATTTTAGGGGAACAATAACCGGCCATACGAGAGAAAAGCTGCTGCTGTTTCTGCTTTCTGCTCAAACAACTCATGACCAGGGTCATGTTAGAACGATGTGTCACATAACTGAACGCTACCACAACAAAAAGGGAACACGAAGAACACGTTCAGCAGCTCAACTGTCTGTCTTCTTATGTCTTGATGAATGCCTCTCAACACCACAATGAACCCTGACATGAACTCAAAAAGAATTTCCATGACAGTTTTCTCAGAAACACCTGTTGAACTTGGCTGACTAAAATAACCGGTTATAATCAACAGGACAGGTGAACATGTGGGATTACATGCTTTGTAGTCCCAAAACAGCCTGGCAGAAGGATTCTGCATATCAGCTGGTAACAGTTTTACAACAAAACAATAATCCACAATAAACAAATAATAGAACAGCACATGAGATTATGAGAACCTGAAAAATGAATAATAAACACCCAGCAGTAGTGCTGGGCGATATAACGATACATATCGTGGGGACGATAGAAAAGTGTCTATCGTGATATATTTTCTTCTATCGTCTCTATCATAATTGTATCAATGATTCATGTAAATATTTCATAACGTAGGCTACGATGAATGTATT